>NC_081136.1:3804060-4108435 GCF_958295425.1 Solea solea
GTCCCGTGATCATTTGCCTACAGTGAGTCTATAAAAAGCAGGGAGGCCTCTAAGTAGGACTTCGGAACGAGAGCTGAACGGGAGAGTTGGCAGCGGTTCAACACCAAGTTTTTTGTCATCTTCTACAGAAGCAGAAAATCCAATAGACCAAATAAGGACTTGCCTCCTGCTTCACCTTACAGACATTTTACTGTCACTGGGAAAAGTCTAACTGAACGCAAACACCATCGTTCCAACATTTCATTTAAAAAGAGTTGGAAGATCAGGCACAATGTGAGGAACATTTATGAGCGTGTCGACCTTCAGTAGTATGTTTAAAGTGACAGAGAGCAGCATTCATTCAGCGGCAGGTGGACTGTTTGACCCTATCCAGGGTCACAGAACCAGATCGAAAGGTAGTTTCTGCCAAAGGGGGGAAACCACAGCCCTCTCTGTAACAAGTGTAACCTTATAACTGATTGGTATCTCTTTTGGAGGGCAGAAAATCACATTACAAACATACAGGAAAGGTTACACAACGGCGTGTTGCATAACACCGCCTGCTCACTCCAGCAAATATAGGAACAACCTGTGCATTGTCTGCAGCTCGTAAGAAGACGAGAGTTTTTTATGACTGAATAAATATATACCAATGAGCCATATAATTAAAACAAGTCGTCTGGTTTTAACGTCATGGCTGTATATGTACATATACACGCACATGTGCAGGTTGTAGCATGAGGCAAAGCAAATGAGATAAGTCAAATAAAATGCAAAAGGTTTTGTCCTGAACTTAACTGGTAACCTATTGGTATCACACTCGTAATGTCATTCATTTTCAGAGTTACAGAGAAACAAATGTGCTATTGTCTCATTGGGAAGCAAACAAATAATCATGTGATTAAATTGTTGGTTTGTTTAGGTTTGGGTGGACCAAATATTAAAATATTTTAAAGGGGAGAATGTGAATATGAAAAGCTTTTTTTGAGACTTGGTTTAACTTTTGCATTCAAAACACTGAATAAAATGACAGTAGAAAACTTATTACAACGCCTTATGACGCCACCTGTTATGGTTGATCCATGTGAATTCTTACTGTTCACAAAAATAAAAAGGAATTTATGCTGTTGTGAAGATTACAATCGTGTTAAATGACGTTCGCAGAGGCAGCGGTCAGGTGCTCTGAAGCAGGCCGGCTTTCATCTTATAAAGAAATCGGAGAAATTGAAGGTGACACTTGGAGATGCTTCAGTGGATGAGAGTGAGACGAGTCTCTCCACTGCTGCGTCACACGGAGCGTAAAACCATGTAAACAGCACATTAGGGCCCAATTATCACTACACGTCATGTGCTTTCAAACACTTGGACCCTACTGTAACACTGGGAACAGTCTTCAAATGGCCTGTTGCTCAGAATGAGCAGGACTTTAGACATAAAGTCCTCTAGGGCTGCAACTAACGAGTATTTTCATAATCGATTACACTGTCGATTACTTTCTCAATTAATCCAGTGATTGTTTGGTCCATAAATTGTCAGAAAGTGCTCCCAAATGTCTTGTTTTGTCCAAAAACCAAAAACTATTCTGTTTTAATGATTTCTTTGTGATATGGAGCAAAGCAACCAGAAAATATTCACATTTAAGAAGCTGAAAAAAAATCAGAAAACTTTAATCAATTGTCAAAACAGTTACAATATTTGATTATTTGAGCAATTGTTTCCCTTAAGTCCTCATTTTAATCACTTATCCAGATGTTTGTTTTCACTTGGGCGTTGGGGGAAGCTCAACCTTGCACCTCAAAAACCTTAACTACACAGCCTAGAAGAGCATCAGACTGACAATCTGAAGACAACCAGCAGAGGGCGCTGTGCGCACAGCTTGGTCTGGGATCTACTAAGACCAAGTAAATCTTGGTACACCAGGAAAAAAACAAGACCGTGAAGTTTTGTTTTGAGGTGAAAACTGACGACGTGGTTGCTACGCCCTCGAGTGCGCTTTGATATTTCTGCTGACTCATTTTTGTTCTAAGGGAGGATACTAATTACTAAAATAAAGTAATTATTTCATCCAATTAAGCAAGTCTTGTGACGCCCTGCCGCAACATGATGTACTAATCGGCTTCATCAACTGCATTGTGGAGATGAGCCTGCATTTCTCTACAGTCCCTCTGTCTTAAGCAGCTCCCCTACTTCATGAATCCTGAAGTCCTCCTCAGAAACACCACTGTGAGCTTCCTCTTCCTACAACGCCGCAGATACAGGCGATTGTGGTGGTAGGAAGCCCACCTTCCATGTTTGTGCGATGCTGTCATGCCGTGTCGTGTCTAAACACCGTGTAAACCACGCCGCGAGGACTTTAAAATCAGTGTAAGTGCATGGTCATGTTCCGACATTCTGGACGAAAGGTCATTTCTAACAAGGTTGCTGTTTTCAAAGACTTCAATTTCACACCTTACTGTAACATCTTCTAAAAAGGTAGCACGTTAGACCAGCCAACCTTTATTAGTGAAATGTGAGGCCCCGGAAAAAGCACCAGCCCCCAGCCTGAGGCAAGTAAACATGTCTGTGCGTGGCCCCCTCGCTGTAGCAGAGGGGCCCCCTTTCATCATCCGTAAAAATGCCCTGGCCAAAAATAGAAAGGCCTGATTTTTCAGTTTTGAATCATCACATGAGAGCTAACAACACAGCTGGACTCCCTTTCTTTTGTATTACGTAAGTTCACTTCAAGCTGCAACTGCAGGGGAAAAAGGCGGGTGTAGGATGACTAATAAATACTAATGCATGCATGAAACTCTGCTGCGCTGCGCTGCGCTGGAGCCCCCCCCCCCCCCCCCCCCTAAGCCTTTAAAGATAGATTACACAACATATTTTTGGTCTTTAATTATCAATTCTTTCAGAATAACAGTTTAGTAAAATGTAAAGAGAGACTTGAACTTCTAATGTGTGCATTTTTTTTTTAAGAAGAATCTATTTTAATGATTCTATTCATATCTATCTATATATATTTATATACTTACAATAAAGGTATTTCCAGTAGAGCTGAAACAATTGCTTGATTATTAATTGATTACTAAATTAATTGTCAGCTATTTTGATAATCGAATCATCTGTTTGAAGCTTTTTTCTGATCGTTTTAGCTTCTTAAACGTGAATATTTTCTTAATTTCTTTGCTTCATATAACAAAGAAATCATTAAAAAACTGAATCATTTCCACATTTGACAAACACTGATCAACATTTTTCAGCATGATTACTCAATTAATTGTGAAAATAATCGTTAGTTGCAGCTCTAATTTCCACTCATCTGCCAACTCTGCAAAGCAACCTAAATATGAGCTACATACTTTCTCAACTTTCTTTACTGATGTTTTCCGCCTAATTAATTCTTCACTATCTGGACTGACGTTGGATATCTTCATAACAAATCTCTTTAAAAATGTTGGTGTAATCTTTCCTTTTTGTTTTATTTTAAAACAGCGGCCACTTTGACAACAAGTCAAATAGTGTTCATAATAACATTGAACATAACAACACACAACACGTGGCTGCTCTGCTACACTGCGGGTCAGAGGTCACGGTGCGTGTGATCCCGTACCTTGTCGGTTGATCTCGTTCTTCAGCAGCTCCTCCATTGGCTCCTCTTCGGCAATGTCCAGAGGCGTCTCGCCTTCACTGTTCACCACTCCCACATTAGCACCCTGGCTTATAAGATATCTGCAATAAAACAAACAAACAAACAAACAGGATACACTTAGAGTCGTTGCACTAGCATGAATCAAAGGTCAAATGACTCTTTGACAGGGTGAAGAGGAAAAGACTTGAGGGCAAAATGTCACTTCCAAGAGGAAACAGTTGAAGCACAGGAGGTTTTCATCGTCGTGTTGCTCTTGGTTTGCGGCCAACATTGACTGACGCAACCGCACAGTTGTCTGCTCAGCTCCTGTTTGACTGGTCACGCCTCGGCTACACCTTCAGGCCCAATCGCAGACGCTTGCCAATTACAATAATTACAATAACAGGAGTGTAACTATCAGAACTCGTAGGTTTGACGCTAAAATTAGCTCCATGGATATTTCCTCTATGTATGCAGTTGAGTGCACGGTTAGTTTAAATGATGATAAAAGTGGTCTTCCTCAGGCTGTGCAACCACAGCAAACAGAACCACACCTAAGAAATAAAGAAAGTCAAGACAAATACAATGTTTGACATTTTTGTGCATCATTTATTAACCAACATGTGCCCTGACTGTATCTGTTATGAGCTTATATGGGCTGTTGATTAACTTTTTATCATTTTTGACAGAAGCCTTTATCAAATGGATCTGCTCAACTCGATGGTTTTATTAAATATGTCAATAAAACTGGATTCTTTTTGACGGTGGATTATCGTAAACTCTACACTACAATCACTAACGTTAAAATACAGTGGTGTAAATAAATAGGTCACGCATAGTCAATCGGGTTTAATCGGGTAAATTGTTTCACCTCTACTGGTATAGTAAAATTAGATTAAGATTATTTGTTCCGTTTTCTACAGCTCCATTCGGATCAAACACCCTTAACACGATTTCCCTCCAAGTACCACTGGAAGAAGCTCGCGTACCACTGCTGGTACACACTCCACAGTTTTAGAAACACGCAGCTCTGAACAGTCTCTATGACCCATGTTACAGGCGTGTAATGTGAACTCATAAAAGGTCACAAGTTCAACCATAAAAACCCCTGAAATACATATTAGAAAACCCCTAGAATTGAAGCATTAAAGTGCAGCATGTCCACGGCTCCTTAAGCGATTTAACTTAAGCTTTTTAACCATTTGACATCTTTACGTCAGCTGCGTCCAATTAAAGCTGCGGTGGCAAGACTCGGGTCCTTCCCATTAAAGCGACGCACCACTTGAAACAAGCCCTGCCCCCCCACCTCCCAAATGGCAAGTGCGAGTGCACTAACGTTTAAAACATTCTTGATTGGACTTTCTTTCCTGCCCCATTATGGGTCAGCTTCAGTGGATTTGACGGGGTTTGTGGTCTGGACTCCCGCTGCGAGTTCCCTAACCAACCCCTGCCATTTTTGCAGGCTGCGGTGACACCAGGGGGGGGTGGGCTTGCAGATACCAACGCGGCCTCCTTTACTGTTCCCATTACTGTGAATGAGGATGCTTGAGGACTAAAAATGGGACGGGCTGCCGAGGACTCGCAGAAAAAAATAAAAACACCGCCCACATCAGGTTTGCTGACGAGTTGCTCCCTTCTATGACATGATGTCTCCATTAGTCACTCATTCCACGCCAGCCACTTGACCTTTTCACTCACTATGTGACAACAACAAACTTCTTGTTTTCTGTAACTGGAGCCCGGCGTGGACGGGAGGCAGACGGGACTCTGAAAAGTCAACACCTCTGGAAACTGCGTTTGAATGAAGCGGCTAATATTTCACTTCCTCCATCGAGGAGGATTATGTTTTACTGTCCTGTCCTGTCCTATCTGTTGCTGGTGATTTCCCCTGTGGTTGATAGTATTCTAGTCTGTCTAGCCTTTGTAAACAGAAATGAATATGTAAATAAAACTACTAATGGCAGTCACTGATACATTTTTACATTAAAATTAGCAGCTAAATGCTTTTTAAAACTGTGTAAACTCATTAACTCGCCAGAAAAGGAATTATTTTTCCCTATTTTTCCTCATTTAAGTCACAAATGTCTAAAAAAACGTTTTCCGTGAGCACGCCATTGACCCGTGAACTCTCTTATAAAAGCAGGAGTATATATATATTTATATATATATATATATATTTATATATATATATATATATATATATATATATATATATATACGCGACATGTAGAAAAACACAAAAAGAAGACGACAACAACGACAGCAAATGGAAAAGCAAGAGAGGCGGAGCTATGACATCATCATTTTCCCGCAGTTGAGGTATTGGTCGTCTAAATGAAAACTCAAAGGTGTCGTTTTTAGATTAGGAATCTCTTTAGAATGGGAAGCCTGTGGCCAAGAGGATAGGGATTGGGCTTTTAAGCAGAGGGTTGCCGGTTGCCAGGGGCACTCGAGTGCAAAAATAACATATTATGTTATTGTATTTCATGTGTCTGAAGTCCAGCCATTTTATTTTATTTAAGAAACTTTAACATCAAAACATGGTGTAAAATGGCAGCCGGGCTTTTATACCGTCACTGTGAGGAAATATCTGAGCGGTAGCTTTCATACAAACATGTCGTTTCCAAGAAAAGAAACAGCTGCACGGTCTCACACACACACACACACACACACACACGTGTGAAGGATGAGGTAAAGACAACAAGCCTGATGAACCAGATATGAGTGCGATTCTTAGAAACTGGGGTGTTTTTTGTTGCTTTTGAAAAAACAGGACTCTGCCGTACTTACTCTGCTATGTCTAGGTATCCGCAGGACGCGGCGGCGTGGAGGGGGATCCAGCCCTCGTTGTCCGGCTGGTTGATGCTGGCTCCGTGCTCCACCAGGAACGTCACCATGTCAACGTTGTCGTCTATGCATGCCTAAGAAAGAGAGAGAGAGAGAGAGGGAGAAAAGGAGGATAAGACCAGTGTACAAAAAAGAAGTTACAAATAGCTCGCACACAACGGGAATTGCACAACGTATGATACCAGACTTGAACACGCGACCGGAATTAGTGGGGAATTTTGGCAGCTGTGGCGAGTCCCGAAAATGCCTGCACATAGCAGGGCTGTTTAAAATACCACATAGTGTAGTACAGCTGATGGAGGCTCTGAACTCTACATGTTCCTCGACTGCAAAAACAGTCAGGGAATCTATTTACAGTTTCTTTAAAGCGTGAGGGGTAAAAGGGTGAAACCGCATTTAACTGCTTGAATTTCTTCTTTTTCGCTTATTCAATCATCAGCTAGTAGCTAGCTAGCTTCATAAATACAACCCAACTCATTATAGTCAATATGAGGTAGTCAATATCAGGCATGTTTGATAATTGTCGATTTATCAAATCTACCAATTAGAGCTGCAACTAACGATTATTTCGGCTAATCTGTTGGTTTTTCTAACGATTAATCGAGTAATCGCTTGGTCCATAAAATGTCAGAAAATTTTGTAATTGATTAACCGGGTAATTGTTTCAGCTCCGCGACGCATTTTTGTTCTCAGAAACTTGATAAATGTTGCAAAATCAAAGACTGTCATCCAGAGTTTGTTTTTGTTTCATGTATTCAATATTTTTGTTTATACATATTTTTCATGGAAAATAGTGCAGATATAAAATGAAGATTTTGAGAGACAAACCGTTACTGACGTTAACCAGTTTTTTGTTTCTTAATAATTAAACGTTTTAATTAATTTAAAAAAGAAAGGTGTGCTAAAAATTAGACACAGGTACAATGTAGTAGGATGTAGCCTTTTTTTTTTTTTTTTTTTATACTTCCAAGTCCTTTAGTGGCGCAAAACAAAAGTGACACCCACAAAAATAAACAACACCAACAAGAGGGAGAGATCTATTTTGAGGTCGTGTGACTCATTTACTGGCAGGTGTTGTGTGAGAAAGTGTTGTTGTTGATAAAAATGCTATTCAAAAGACTGAATATGTAAAATATCTAATATAATAACATATTCTGGACGGTTGGCAGCTGCTTTTGTGGCTACTACATGCTTGAGATGGAGCAAAGTGACTAGATGTGATTAAAATAAACATTATTGGTGAGATAATGTGACAAATAAGGACACAGTGACATGAAACAATGGAATAGCTTTGTTATCGTGTTAAACCAATTGGGACTGCGATACGAGTTTACAGGTGACAGTAACTCAAGTGATAATGCAAAAAAAAAGTGTGTTAAAATTGGGAATATAATGTATTTAAGTGCACATACTCATGTGTGTACACATACAGACTAAAGGCCCCTTAGATTTGTGAGGACCTGCTAAAAAGTCCTTATAAAGACAGGTTACAAACTAAAGTTGTCCTTACAGGCTTCTACAGACATAAACACATACAGACAGACAGACACAGGTCCTGAGGTGAAGAAGTTACCTTAAACCAAAGACACCTAATGTGACCTCATAAGCCGTGGTCACACATTAAACTCCTGCAGAAACATAACAAACAGCAGAGGTAGCAGCAGACTAAACAACGCTCTCAACACTCAATTACTTCAAATCCGCCAATAACCGAGAATAAAAACTAAACTAGACCCTAAACCCTCTCCCCCCCCACCCTACACCGTGAACACACCGTGAAAGGAAACGCCCCACTCTCTCTCTCTCGCTCTCTGTCATGTGGTTGCTATGACAACAACAGCGTTGACAAGCGAAACAGATACACATGATTACACAGCGGCCTCACGTTCGGGGCACACGACTATCTGGCTGGAATCCTTGTCCAAATTTGGGCCGTATGCGGTGCCGTACATGGCCACAGATGAAGAGCGCCTGTGTGGAGGCCTCACTGAGCTTATCTGACCGTGCGTGTGTGCGTGCGTGCTTGGGCTGTTTGACAGAGTTACTTCAGGTGCACATGGACTGTGTTCATGTGACTTTATCGTTTAAAAAAAAAAAAGAGTAAACAAAAACAGGAAAAAGTGGAGCAGTTTCTTACTGAAAAATGAAACGACATTTACATTCCGAGATTAGAAAACCTTTACACTCAGAGATTAGAAAATGTTTGCATTCTGAGATTAGAAAATGTTTGCATTCTGAAATTAGAAAACGTTCACATTCTGAGATTAGAAAATATTCACATTCAGAGATTAGAAAACGTTCACATTCCGAGAACAGAAAATATTCACATTCATACATCAGTGTTTACAAAACCTGGAAATCATGATGTTCTCAAATGTCTTTTCAGTTTTAATGATTGTTTTTGTCAAATGGAGCAAAGAAACCAGAACACTTGTATTAATTGTAAAAAAAAAAACAACTCTAAAACCAATTAATCGATTATCAAAATAGTTAATAATTAATGGAAAAAGGGTTGCAGCCCTAAATGACACCTTCATGTGTTTGTTGGTGGAGACTTTTTCCTCGTGTGGGGAGAAAACTGTGATATCAAAACAGCCAAGACTGTATTTAATGCAGATTGAATCGAGGATTTGTCATCATATATTCTGTCAGGTGTGAAAGACGTTTTCCTTTGGTGAAGACGGAGGCAGACAGGTGTGTCACCCTCTGCTGGTCCTCGCCTCCAGAGACTCATTATAATGGGGTCTCCCATTCTCGTGGGATTTCACATAAATAATAGTGGCCCCTGTCAGGAGTCCACTGAGACAGCTGAACTGGCAACCAAGACAAACTGTCTGTAAATTACTGAATTCACCTTCTTTTTCACAACTCGACAAGATTAGAATGTGAAAACACAGCTGCAGAGCACAATCTGGAGCAGAAATATTTATAAATGTGCTTTACAAACTTACTGTACGTGGAAATAACCATTTTTTAATGGAGCTGAAACGATTCAATGTGATTCTTATTTGCCTAAGCTTTTAAAAAATTACTTTTTGCTTCATATCAGACAAAGCAAACTACTTGAAAAACTACTTTCTGAATCTGATTCAAGAAATAACTGATTAAAATAATCATTTAATATTAGTGTAGACCTTGTTTAAACCAATTCTAAGTGGAGTTTATTTTTCCTGAAGGCAATTGCCGCAAATTAGCAAATCACAAAGATTGAAATGTAATTCTTCAAATTTGTATTAGTTTCACCTTCCAATAGTTTCCTCTCATGTGACGATGAAAACGCCCCGCGAGCCTAAACAGACGACGTGAGATGACATAAGACAGTATACATATCTGATGTTGTCTGAGGTCAAGGACCATTAACAAACCGGCACTGCTTTGATATTTCGTCCTATTTTCATTTTCCTCTTTTTTTAATGTGTCAAAGCCAAAAGCTTCTGTTTCTCGTCTAAATCCTCCCACTGGAGTTCCTCTCCCACTTATCTCTTCAAAGTCTTCTCCTTCTCCAAGAATGGGAAACAAGGTGAACGCTGCTTTAATTGAGCACTTGTACTGTAGATATTTACACACACACCTGCATAATACACCTAAACAACAATAATTACACATAACCTACTGTAAATATTGTCATTTTAGATGACTTATATTTTAGAGAAGGTACCTATTGTATATTATTATGCTAATGTATATATTTTATTGTCTAATGACTTTTCTTAAGACTGCGTTACACTCTTAGAAAGGTCACTATTGTACATTTTTTTATAATTAATATCTCAATTAAAAAGATTTAAAAAAATTCGGGTTGTTCATAATGCTTTGTAAAAAAAAAAAAAAGTAAAACAAAAGGGAAATGGTTGTCGTTAATAGATTAGTATGCTATTATTTGACCAGTCCTACCCACTTGAGTGTCTGTCTCTACCTAACCTTCCCTCTTGTCCTTTCTCTCCCTCACCTGTCCTATGTCCCCCATTTTTTTTCATTTCACCCCAACCTGTCTAGACAGATGGCCACACACCTTTGAGTCTGGTTCCGTCAGAGTTTTTTTCTCTTCACTGATGCCTTGTGCTTCCTCATTGTGTGAACTGTTGGGTTTCTATTCTCTCTATAATATATTACTATGTACAGTGTCTTGAGATAAAGTATGTTATGAGTTGGCACTATACAAATAAAATTGAATTGTTTTAGAGCATCCACTTTAAGTCACAAATCCAACAATTAATCTGGTTAAAACAAGCTATCTAGATAGCTAAGTTTTCAGCTTCTAAAATGTGAATATTCTCTGGTTTCTTTGCTTGATATAACAAAGAAATCATTGAAATTATGACATTACACAGGTCTATAATTGAGAAAATAACCGTCCGATTAATCATTTATGAAAATAAATAATCTTAAAAGTGCTCTTTTTAACCTACAGATAATAACCTATAGAGAAGTGTTTGCGACCATGACGCAGATAAATCTGAGAAAGAAGAGAAAGTATTCGGTGTCTTGACAGCAGGCAGAGGGAGTGAGTCACGCCTGGGCATAAAAAGAAGAGGAGAGATGGCGATGGCGCTTGTTAATTTTCGAGTTATATAAGGAAACATTATGGTCTTAATCCTGTCCAACGCGTCACAATCGGACCCCCCAAGTGACTTATAGAGACGAGTGCTGTGCTCGCAGTGACACACTCAGAGGTGTTATGACTCATTCTCAGACACAGAATTCACCATTTTGCAGACAACAGTCCATAGGTGTACAGACACACTACAAGGCTGACATAATGTACCGAGTTGTGGAAGTTTTTCTTGAAATTGTCCAGAAGAGACTGAGACGTGACAACTCAAAATGTCCACACAAGTCCTGAGGGACTGAGAACACGAGATAATATCCCAGTTCACAAACTCTGGAGAACGTGTCGACTCGATTTTCAGATTTTGAGGAACGGTGAGATGGCGTCAGATGAAAGACGCCTACGTTCGCAGCCTGCAAATGAATAAACACGAGGACAACATGTACTGTTAATAACAAGGACCAGGGAGCACAGTCACACACAGATTGACATGAATTGACGTTGTTTTTTCCAGCACCAGCTGATTGAAGAACACTTGAAATATTATAGCGTATTTGCACAACAGAGTAAAAACAGTCAGTAATTATATTTAAACATTCATTATGGACTTTAATTTTTTGCTTTTAAATTTAAGCTGCACTGTAATATTGTCTTTTATTTGGTTGTAAATATGAAATCAATACATCACTTATGTGTTTGGGGGCCTCACTATTAAGTGTCATGTACACAAATGGTACATTTCTTTTAATTGAAAGTGATATTTTAAAGGTAACTAATGGTATAGGAGCGATACCCTTGTCCTTGCTGTCATTACTGATGAATTAAACTCTCTAAAACAGGTCATCTTCTGGGAAGTTGATGTAATTGAAAGAAAAAAATCAAGTACTAATTTAATGAATGGACACAGGATGCTGCGTTTGATTAGTCGATGCAGTTTCATGTACGTTACGTGGCCAGTTCTGGAAAATGTATGTAACAACAAAAACAGGAAATAATGAGAAAACAAATTGAATTTTAGGATTAGAAACAATACTATTTGTATGGTAAACATTTACATGGCTATTAAAATGTCCAAATTACCAAAAACAGTATAATATCCCACTTTTAATGTTGGGTATCATTTGAATTGTATCAATTCTGGTTCCAATTCGGCTCATCAGTTCATGTTCTCATAGATTGCAACTTTCAATTTCAGTATGATTAAAAAAAAACTTCTCTATAAAACAAAAAAACTTATTTTAGGAATCAAACCACAACATTTTCCTCCGTTTACAGGTATTATCGACAAAATTCATCCGTTGTGACAGAACCAGCTTAACCATCATATACACCAAAGGTCTAATGGTGAATAATAAGTGTTTCAAACCTTACTTTCTCACACCACGACATACAAGATTGGCATTATTCGAGCAGCACAAAAAAAAAGGCACCCGTGATGTGCACCTAAAGTATGAAAAGAAGCTTGTGCTGTGACAGCAAAGAAGAACATGGGCTCAGGCCTCGTCAGGAACATAAATAAATAGAGAAAGGCTTCATTTTAAAGCACCATGGGGGTAACTCGGCCCCTGAAGGCAGCACATAAAGAGCAAGACCACTGGGAGACGACATCAAAAACTTATGTTGCAAAGAGAGATGTGGGGGGGCATCTCAAGGTGCCATCTCTGTTTTTTTAAAACATCCAACATCTAACAGACCTGGCTTTATACTGAGGGATTCTCATGACCTTTTATGCAAAACAAAAGACCATTTCATATCATGTTTAGTTCACACAACAAACTTTAATAGGGCTGGAACTAAGGATACTATTCATAATTAATCTGTCCATTATATTCTCAATTTAGTCACGTAGTTTAGTCCATAAAGTGCTGATAAATGTCGATCAGGGTTCCTCAAACCTCAAAATGATGTCTTGTTTTGTCCACAACCCAAAATTCTTAATCACTTGTTTATGAATGTTTTCTGGTTTCTTTGCTCCGCGTGACACTTAGAAGCTAAATTTTGAATAAAATACTAAAACTAATGGTTGCCCGATTAATAATCGATAAACCTTTGCAGCCTTAAACTCTGACACCTATGAAATCTGTGGATTTTTATAGACGTTTACATCATCTGTTGAAAATCAAGATATGGGATTAATAAACCTAATCTAGAACTCCAAGGAAAACCAATCCAAAAAGGGCACAGAGGCATTAGTAGGAACTTCTAGGAGCTTCTAATGTTTTCTTGTGTGCCTTTAATTTACGCAAACTTACCATTTAACCAAACTCCACTCATAAACACAGTACACAATTAGAGAGTTGAGTTTTGCTACGTCCTGGAAACACGTCCAGGCCCTCACTGTGGGCACAGCTACTGTGTGTACGGGAAGAAGAAGCAGGGGTAGGTTTATTATCGAGTCTGCCGTCGTGCAGAAAAGCTCCGAGCTTAATTTAGAAGCACTCCACATCAAGGAGACACTTGAAGACCCCTCCCCTCCTTGACTTCCTTTAGTATCACCCTCAGATGGACGACTTTAGCGCTGAAAAGCTGCTGCTGCTGCTGTTGTGGCGCCTCCACTGTTTTTTTTTTACTGCTTAGAACTCGGTGACACAGATAAAGTAGACGGGTAAAGACACTGTGCCAGCAGGTAATCTACATTCAGTGGCTGGAGTGGAGTGGAGCGGTGCCTGCACATGCTAACAACCATGACTGGCAGTTAGCTTGGCTGCTAAGGACAAACAATGTATATGTTAAAGAAAAAAGACCACCCGTGTGTTAACACTTCATTCTACCCACAATATGGTGTTCTTTGCTTTAAAACAAGTGTTCTATATGTACTAAAGATAAGGTTCTCGCCACCTTGCACCTAAAGGGAAAAACAAGCTTTAAAGTGGAAGTGAACGACAGAAACAGGGAAGAACAACATCCTAAAAGGCCACCGTAGTTCCCTGACACACTTGGGAAAAAAGGAGTGCAATCTGCAATCTCGCCATTAGATGTCACTCATTCTTTCCTACAGCCATAACATTTTTTCCACGTTAAGTGAATATTAAAACTGTCATCAATCCAAAATGGTTGTTAAACTGTATTTTTGACAACTTCCAATAAAAATTTATGACGAAACAAAAAAATGTGTACCAAACTTAATGCACAACAGGTTCAACACATAAGAATAAAGAATAAAAACATATGTTTATAGGCATGAAATGCTGTTTTCCATCTGGCACACAACAAAAACCTATGGTTAATTCTCCTTATCACATAATCAACCCATAGGTTGTTAACTTTTAGCAGAATAAAAGTGAAGCATAGTGTCCTGACATTACTGTAAGTGAACGTAAAACCTCGGCCACTCTTTACAGAAAGGAAATGATACAACTTCTTATTTGTATTGTTTTAAAAACAACGGTGGGCGTCTCAACCAAGCCCATTTAACCTATAGTAGCACTGAGCTACTGTATGTGCATAGTTCAGGTTTAGCCCTTATTTGTCAAAGGCAGCATCAGGAATTCTGCTCAGTGTTGTGTAACGACATTCTCCGCTTTACAGCAACAGAATCCAGGTTCCTCTCGATGAGACTCCACCATACAGAGATGTAAAACTACAACAGCATCAAACACAGAGATTATCACAGCAATGTTTAGTTTTGGAGCAGCTGTTCAAAAACCCCCCAAACCACAGAAGGCTCGAGTCGCTCTTACTTCGATTGTGATCAGGGGTTTCTGCAAAAGCTTTTTATCTACACTGAACTAGTGTTTTAGAGACGCTGCTTATGAAAACGGGCACCAGAGTGAAAATAATCTCAATATGCCAGCCTTGCCCCACCTCTGCTATCATGTTGCTATTTTTGTGGTCCTCTTCTTGTGTTGGGAGTCGAGCTGAAACAATTACTCGATTAATCGACTATAATAAACTATTGTTTCCGCTTCTTAAATGTGTATATTTTCTGTTTTCTTTGCTCCATATAACAAAGAAATCATTAAAAACTGAATTATTTCAGTTTGTAGACAAAACTGAGAACATCAACACTTCGAGGTTTGACAAACGCTGATCAATCTTTTTTAACCTTTTCTGACATTTTATGGACCAGACGATTACTCCATTAATCGCAAAAATAATCGGCAGATTATGATAAATCGATTATTTTTGTGGTCGTCTTCTTCATGTGTTGGGAGTTTGTTTGGTGTATTTGCCTTTATTTTCCTTTTATTGGTCACACTATCTTGGTCAATTCTGTTTCTGCGATTGTGATTTCCTTAAAAATAACAGCATGTACACGGTGAGAAAACTTAACGTGCATGCTCAAAGTCTTGTTCTCCATTTTTAATGTTTTGGCAACGTCACAGTGCCACATAGAGGCTTGGCATACGTACTACAGTGAGCGCGCCTTTAAAAGATTTCCTGAAACGATGACGCGTTCAGAACAAAAGAGAAAAATGATCGTATATGGCTCGTTCTGTTTCCATGTGGATTAGGATTAAAGAAAGCATTACAAAACAAACTCGTAAAAACTAATTATTTTGATTTTTTCTGCCATATTACATAATCATTTTGCACTTTTATTGAGACCTTTTTAAGACTTCCAAGAAACAAGAAACTGCATCAACAACAAAAGTTTCAACACACAAGTTTTACCCATATAAAGAAACATAAAATATGGACAACATGGCAGCTTCTTCTGGAGCTGAACCTGGCCTCTCTCCCCCCCGGTGCTCTACAACTTCTCTCTGCAACCACCTAACCAGCGATCAGCCAGACCCTGGACTAGCATACCAGTGGAGAAATTCCCAGATAAGTAATACTCCTAGCCTCAGGGCTGCAGGCATCAGTGCTCTGGCCACTCCTCACGCGCTACGTCACCGGCTCAGAGGCGCGCAGCCACTTCCACAAAAGGAATTCCTTCTCGCCGCCTGCATGCATTATGTATCTGTGCCTGCATGAGTGCAAGTGCGCGAGATTGGGGCCGCGGCGCTGAGAGGTGGACGTGAAAAAAAATCTGATTCTGTAAGGTGACGCGAGTGTGTTTTACACCTGAGACACACGGGAACAAAAAAAAGGAGATCACAGCTTCTGTGCAACTGTTAGCAGGGTTCAGGAGGCCAGAGGGTGCGAGGGGTGGGGAGGGTTAGAGCGCTGCAGGGCGACCAGCTGGGTCCCTATACTAAATGAGCCCTGTTGGGATCTGTAACCAGAACACACACACACACACACATCAGTAGTCTAGCTGCTGCTGCTGCTGCTGCTGCTACTGAGGACAACCATATAAGGCCCTGGGATTCCCATGGAGAAAAAAAAAGGAGACCAGGATTGAGGAAGAGAGAGGGGGGAAGAAAAAAAATGCCAGCAAGATCCTAACTGTATGTTTCACTTGGGCTTTCTCTCCACAGCCAAAACAATAGCCTCACTTTAGAGCCAACAAGGCAAAGGGAGGGGGAGCACCAGTGCAGAGAGGTCAGATAGCAACGGAGAGATGAGGCAGAATACGACCCCTGTTGATATTTCCGTATAATAGAAGCCTTATGCAGAGGCTACGACACAGAGGACAGCTCAGTCAGCAGTCACTGTCCGTCCACTAAAGAGGGCATTGAGTGTGGTACACAGAGCAAGCAAACCCCCCTACCCTCGTTTCTACGCAGTGTATCGGCATTATGTCACCATTCACTGCGACGGGCGATGAACCCGACAAGGTTAAATGAAGAGTATAGATGCCAGGGGTCTATACTGAAGCCACTCCGCCAATTTACAGCCATTAGCCGAAAGCGTATGGATCATCGCCACCGGGGTGAAACTCCAAAGGACCGCGACTGCTACGCAAAACTAACACCGCCTATCACCTACCGCCTATCACCTACCACCTATTGATCGTTGTTTCACCAAAACTTAAAATCATGATGTTCTCAAATGTTGTGCTATGTGTGTACACACCAAAGTTATTCAGTATTCAAATTTTTAATTCTCATTTAAAAAGCTGAAAGCTACAATTTGTTTTAACTATTTCAAAAAACTGGCTGATTACCAAAATATTGTTGTCAATTGGAACTGAGCAACCTTGCAACAAGGCTACAAGACAATTTTGATAATCAACTATTTTCAGCTTCTTAAATGTACAAATGTTGTGGTTTCTTTGCTCCGTATAACAAAAACAAACCTTCAAAACTGAATAATTGCAGTTTGTGGACAAAAAAAACATAATTTCGGGGTTTTAGAAAACAAAAATAAACATTTTAACTCTTTTTTTGTCATTTTTACCAGAAAACTAATCAATGAATCAACGAAATAATGAAAAGATGAATCAAATAAGACGATATTTGTTTGTTGCAGCCCTAAACCTTGACTTTAAATTAGAAAATGTCAATTTATTTTGCTGCAACACATACTACACAATTTAAAAGCAATGAAATGAAAATCAATTAAATCCACCGTTGTTGCATGTTATGAATAAAGAGAATGTGTGTGTAGTGGCAGTGCTCGTAGCTTTCTATATGCATGCATGTCTATGTTGGACTTGCATTAGCGATAAGAGCAGAGGGAGTGGAAGAAGCAGGCTCACTAGTGGAGCCTCAAAGAGGAAATGAGAAAAATAAACAGCCACTTCCTGTTCCTCTCTGGCCTGAAATCTCCAACACCCTGATCCTCTGACCAGAACCACATCAGTAAAGGAAAGACGAGCAGAGAGCTGTGTTTTTTGCCTCTGCATTTCTGGGAGCCTGCCAGCACTTGGCATGAGAGGCATCCATTTTTTTTTATGTTGCGCTACAAAACAGCCCTAATTAAACACAAAAGCGTATGGAAGCAAATAAACTGAATTAAAGTTCCTCTTTTGATTATCTGCCACATCAGTGATGAGTATCAGCTGCGGCTACAACCAATGCTCACACACAAGAACACACGATTATGCACCAACTGGTTCATTCTCTGCGCTTGAGACCGTTCAGTATTTTTATTATTATTTATTAAATGAATTTGGTTTGGAATAATAAAAGTGTAATAAATAGAATTCATTTGTGTGTGTGTCCACTATCTATTCAGGAAAACAACGTCACTGGCTCTAAGCACTGTTTTGGTTTTTTTTTTAATGTTTTTATGCAACAGCTGGACATGTTTTGGTTCATGTATTATTCATTAATAACTCAGTGACCTGACTTTTAAGCTCCATAAAAGCATGAAATAGTGTCTCTGGGGACACTGGTGACTCGGTGTCATATTTTGACATTTCTCTCATGACTGAACTCCAGTATTTTTCTTGCGTACATTCATTTACAGTAATTGTGGGAATCACAGACATGTGGGAATCACAGACATGTGGGAACATGTGTTGCAACTCATTATTTTTCATAATCTGTTGATTATTTTCTCCTTTAATCGAGTAATCGTTTGATCAACATTTTCTGACATTTTATGGACCAGTGTTTTCAAATGTCTTGTTTGGTCCAAAAGCCAAAAACTATTGAGTTTGAATGATTTCTTTGTTATATGCAGCCAAGAAACCAGAAAATATACAATATTCATATTCAAAAGCTGAAAAAAAATCCTTAAAAACACTCAAAATATCAAAAACAGTTTAACTCAGCAATCGATTAATCGAGTCATTGTGTCAGCCCTAGTGGGAACCTCACGATACCAATTAAATCACGATACAACGATTCTGTGACAACCGATATATTTTGAAATGTTAAAAAGTGCAAGATTTCTCTATTTTGCATAACGTCTATGTAAACAATTACTCGATTAATACTAAACTATTTTGATAATCGATCATTGGTTTGAAGCTTTTTTTCATGATTAAAACCCAATTTCTGATCATGTCAGCTTCTTAAATGTGAATATTTTCTTCATTTCTTTGCTCCACGTAAAGAAATCGTTAAAAACCGAATCATTTTGGTTCGTGGACAAAAACAAGCTCTTCCAGGTTTGACAAACCACTAAATCGACATTTTGACTTCCTGTCTTAAATAAAAACAAATACATATTCAGAAATGCTTATGTCACTGCAGACGTTCCTTCACCAGTTAAGTCAGCTGAATCCCTTTTATTGTCCAGTGAGAGAAATATGAATACGTATAAAAACATGAACAACATTCGCTCCAGGCTAACACGCGGATGCGAGTCCATTTCAATAAGAGGCCAGAGGACGCATTCAGACTGTCAAGGCTCGGCCAGGACCGCTTACCGACACTGCACTGACTCACAACAACACTAATGGAGAAGGGATCACAGCAAAAACAGGTTAATTCAGTCTTCTGACCACAACCGAAACATCAGAGCTAATTATCTGCAAGGAAAGACAATACAAGTGTACTGGCTCCCAATCTTATCAGCTAAAATTAGCTTTAAAAAGGGAAATTTTTTATGTCATTAGTAGACGCAGGTGGATTTTCTTGAACTGTGTCATCGTGAATTTACACATGCATGTTGTTTTTAGGTTGTTTTTAATAATTTGAACATGTTTTCTGATTTTCCATCTCATTAAATATGAATATTTTCAGTTTTCTAAGCTCCAAATAAAAAAAAACCTCAGTGACACTTAGTCATTTTGGTTTGTGGACAAAACAAGACATTTTGTAAAAAACATTTGAACCACTAAACTCAACAGACTCAACGATTATGAAATTGCTGCCCTATTTTGTTTTTAAATCATCACAAAATCCAGATTATGACTTGTGACCCAATCACGGCTGTTCACCTCTGTCCCTCATTTCATCATCTGAAGAAGCAGCCATTTTGAGAGTAAACGGAAAGAATGCAACCTCACCCTTACACAAGACAACAAATGGACATGTGCTTTCTCTCTCTCTCTCTCTCTCTCTCTCTCCTTCTCTCCCTCCTTCTCCCCCGTCTTTGACTTAATTGTCATTATTGCTGTGGAGGACGATGCAGAAATGCACACACACACAGTCTCTGGTGCTTTGTCCAGGTGTTTTGTGTTCAAAAACAGCTCATAAAAAAAAACCACTCGGTGTGAGGCGTGCAACTGCCGCCAAGCAAACACCAGCGGGATGGCTTCAAGAAGAAGAAGAGGAAGACCTGACTTAAGAAAACAGACACTGTGTGTGCTATGGGGCAGAAAAAAAAGAAAACAAGCTGAAGTCATCCCACAAACATTTCACAGCAGCTCAACAGTCGGTTTAGAGAAGTAAGATTCATTTGTAAAAGGTTCTACACGTTATCTCCACACGTGGAGGCAAATATTCATTCATCCTATATAAGGTCAAGTCCGCGTCGGCAGCTCTGCCATTCAGCCGGTGCACTCATGTACGTACGTGGCAGCAAATTCACTCCACTGAGGAATTCTCCCTTACGACCCCAGGTGAACCAGTTCCAACCTGCAGCGACGCTCGACTGAAATACTTCAGCCAGCACCCGCTTGGGGGGGGTGGGGGGGCCTGTGGCATTTCACCTATGTTGTGTTATCACAAGACTGTCATAAAGCGAGAGAGTTGGAATCCGGTCTAAAGAGAATGTGTGAAACCCCCCCCCCCCCCCCCCCCCCCATTATGAAACCACTGTCGCAAATCGGATACACTTGTATGTGTGTGTGGTGCAGTGTCTTGAAATAGCGCACACGTGTGTCACAATCGGCAGACGAACCTGGCGCGTTTGTGACGCTTTGGCGCGCAAAACCCCCGCGAGGAGGACTTCCTGCTGTTGATTATGGGGTTGGTGGTGGTGGTGGAGAGAGAGGGAGAGAGAGAGGCTGAGCGGAGCGGCATGCAAGGCCAGCAAGACAAGGAGAGACACGCCAATTATACAGACACCACCAGGTAAAATATATGTACACGAGCCGGGGCCTGTGATTCTAAAATTAACACGCGGGGAGGAGGCGCTTCATTCGGTGACTCACCACATGGAGCATTTCAATGATCCACACACACACCAATAATCCAAAACAAACGCAATAAAACCAGGCGACTGGTGTGGCTGATCGGTGCCTTTCTAAAAAGGGAGTTGACGCCATAAAGTCATGGAGAATTTGAGGATTTGAGCACTTTCATGCTCCATTTTCACACATTTCCAGCACCTTACTGCTCCGGTTGATTTCTGAGAAAACATACTTTTGACCCCAGTAGAAGGAGATGGTGATATTGCAATAAACAAAAGCCAAAACAGTATTTTATTACAGCCACCGTCACACATGGCAGTGACATCCCAGCAGTGTTTTTCATTTAGACTCTGACATACTTACTTAATTCCTTCATCTAATAAGAAAACTATTCAGTGAATTTGCTTTTTGTTGTGAAAAAAATGACTACTTTAAGCAGTTTCAAGTAATTCATCCAAAATTCAAGTGTTTTTCAACCCATACAAACCCTAATTTGAAGTTCAGCTACTCCGATTTGGTGCCTGTTATGCAAAAATCAAATAGCTTCAGTACTTGCCAGTCACTCCATCCATTATGCGATTGATTTTTAAAATGAAAATGAGGTAATAAAAGACATCACACCACCAGCACTGTCCATTTACTATTGTCCCTGCTGTTGTTTGAAGGCTTCTCTGGCTTTGATCAATGTTGATCCAGGCCTGCTTTGATTCTTCCATCCCCGCCGTTGCCGGCCGGTGTCGTGTGTTTGAAGTCAAACAGATGATGTGTGGTGATCAGTTGCAGTTTTCCTGTTCCCTTTCATGTGGTTAGTATTATCCTAATGGAGTTAATGTTTCCACTAACTGACTCTATTGCCGTTTGGGATTCGTCAATATTTTTCAGAGTAATGCTTTTGATCGTACACCAGAAATATCACGCATGCAAAATAATAACTAATCGCGTTCATGTAGCACGGGCACCTGACTAGTCGGGGTAGCAGACAAAGAACAATGAAACCTAGACAGTCTAGATTCCAGTGTATGAATTATTAAGTTACATCTTAATGTATTCTGGAATATGTTAGAAACGCATGAATGACTGGCTGGCTGCTCTTATGGAGCATGACTTTCAACCTCGACAAAAGAGCACAGGGCATTTTTCATGGAAAGGTAATGTGAAAGCAGACGGCTTCCAAAAACAGACAACAATTGATGCAAGACAGTCAAACAAAGTATTTTCATGTCGCCTCTACGCACAACAAACTACTCCTGAGCAGTGGCCTGTTTTCACCCTCTATCGTCAAAAAATATTAGACCCTGCTGCCAATTAAGTTTTGCCTTAAGAAAAGGTTCTTTTAAAAGACACAGCTAATGGAAAAGGAAAATGAAAACGTCGTAAAAGGAGCCGTCATCTTCCTTCTAAGGCACTTTTCATGTAACACCTCATGTCATTTTGAATTGGCAAATGAATAATTTCCAGGAGATGCTTAAAATAAATCTATAACACCTTCATTTCATGCATGTTATTTTCAACTTATGCACATAAATCTTTACTTAAGAGTAGGGAAATTCAGCATAGCTGGTTAGGGACCCAAAGAAAATCTACTGGGGGGGCCGAGTCAGGCTTTGGGAATGAATTTGTCTTGTTTTGGTCTAAAGAGACAACAAAGAAGAATGACAGCCTGCTGTAAACCACACAGGTACAACTCAAGTACACATACGTGGAAAGCTATACTTCTCTTGATAATTTCCAGCAGGCTATGCATAGTTCAAAGTTCTTAATCAGTGTTTGAAGTTCCTTTCTTAAGCTTTTTAAAAGGAAAGCTCTGCCCAGTCCTAAAACCTAAATATCAAATGCAGATATACCATGATTTGTATTAATGTCCTTTCCAAATAAACCCACGTGCATGATGGGAGCACAGGTTCATCCTCTGGGATAATTTCATGTGTTATTTATACCGCTTACATCCACAAGCTCAGGAAATAAGATGTCACACATCTTGTAGAGTAGTATAACAGGTGAGATGGTGGGATTTTCTTCTTCGGGCAGAACGAAAACAAGGCTTGGGGTCTGTGAGAGGATGCTACAAGGTTGATGCACCTTCTTCAAGGGTAATTTTCATGCTTTTCCAGCACATTACAGCTAGGGTGAAATACAAGAGATACTGTAGTTTTAAGAAGGTATAAACAACCACAACACTCAAGTGAGGTCCAGACAGAACTGTTTTATTTAGCTTTTCCGACTTATTTTATTCCTCCAACTAATAAGCAATCTATTCAGTCAATAAGCAAATTTGTTGTGAAAGAAATACAGTCATTACTTTAAGCATTTCAAGCACCTTTGTGAACCATGTATGATGACTCTATCAGGAAAAAGGAGGACATGCCAAAGGCATTTCTGGCCAGCTCCGAGTCTCAGAGTTGGCGCTGTAGTGAGATCACAGCAATTATGTAACGTGCTAAAATGAGTGATGCTGGCCTGGATGAGAAAGAAACACCTCACCATCTTCCACCACATGCCCCTGCAACTGTTCCATTACCAGACCCACGAAGCCAAATCTCATTTCAAACTGCAAAACACACTTCTCTTTCTCTCTCTCTGTGCTCTGTTATGCAACTCCCACTCAGTACATGCAAATCCACCAACACAAGTGACTAGCAACCTTCCCCGAGTCGTTGTCATGGAGACCGAACAAGATAATGTTCATAGCCTTCAGGGCCATAATGAAGGTGTGTAGTGTCAACAGAGCGCGCGGGGACTGTAAGACCCAACTCTGACGCGTTAAGCCGGGCTGAGGAGTCCCATCACCTCGGTCTGAGGGATCAGCAAAGGTCATGCATGCATGCTAAAGGAAAGAAAAAAAAGTTCAGCTGTAGGTCAGTGTGGAGATTTTCTCTTGCGGCGCGACAAGCCCTGGTCACCTCCACACTAATTGCCTCGGCAGCAGAGCTCAGTGGGCTGCAGTCAGCTGAGGTTTTTGCCCTGGCATCGTATGGGGGGGGAAAGAGTCAAGCCAGAGAGCAAATGACTCGAGGGGAGGGGTTTACGGTGACAGCTGAGGAATGTCTGCCCTCCTCTCACTTTGCCATGGTTTCTAGCGACTGTCATCTTAGGAATGCACGGGGCTAGGACGACGGGACTCGGAATGCTAGCCTCTGAGACCAGTTTAGCCGACGGGACCTGGAATCTCCACTTGTCTACTACTGGATTCCTCATTCACTCGTGCTTCCTCACCCCCCTCCCCACACACGGCCGTCTGTGTTTGGGTATGTTACGTCAGAAAACAGGTATTTTATGGCATCACTGTGTTATTTTATTATATGTGTGTATACCACTTGTGTACCACTTTCTGGGTTTAAAAGTATATTGGGGTATAAAAAATTCACAGTTTCATATCCACAAAACTATTCCATCAAATTGTTTGCACAGTATGAGCTAGCTTTTGTGACTTGTCAAGGACAGAAAGTACAGTGAGGAGTAACACCCCCCCTATCTCAGCTGTCTGGAAATTAGCAACGAGCTACAGCAGTTAGCACGTCAAGCAGTGATAACAGAAATACTACAGGCTTGCTGCCGAGGCAGAAAATATGGCTAATTAATGAGCTAGTATCGGCTCGCTCCCCTTCACAGAGTGACAGGGTGTATGTGCATGTAAAACACAAAATGTATAAACAATGTTTAACATGATCTAATTTAGTCCATGTTAAAACACACAAGCTACTTGTACCATTTTTTTGTAGTTTGTAATAATCAGCAGATTAAAAACTACACATTTTTGTTCTCAGAAACTTGATAAATATCGCCATGTCTCTCACATTTTTGGGGGTGGGGGGGGGGGGTTTGGTAACTGAAGTTTAGCAAAAGAAATCATCTACGTGGAACAGAAAAACTTGTATCTCTGATTTTGGTTGCCATTATCATACTGAACCTCATACTTGTCCATGCCTAATTATTACTTGTTAATTCTTCAACCCTTCTCCCCAACAACGCTCATTCACACAAAAGGGAGCCGACAACGGTCTTTGTTACGAATTACACCAGAGGCGACAACAAAAGATCATGTTTACGAGCCGTTCGGCAACATGTCATTTAAAAAAAAAAAAGGCGACACAGGGGTCTGTGACTCACACGGCGACACAAACGCTTGCCTTAATGCGAGACTATGCCAAGGGGCGCACTACAAAGCAGAGCGACAGACTCTGAGTCATACCCAAACTTAGTATCATCTACTGAAACCCAGTTTGGAGAACTTGGTGGTGGGGGGTATTTATAACCCTGCACCGGTCACCGGCAGCGGTGGGAGTGATATCGCTGCACCCAGTGAGGAGTGAGGCCTCATGTAACATCACAACACATGTCATAACAAAGCCAGAGGTCAGTCGCTCAAAAGAATAAGCCACTGCAGTGTAATGGACAAAATTAAACTGACAAAAATCACATGTGGTGCTTCTCAGCTCAGGGATCGTGCTACGCGGACAAAAAAAGTTACTGTCTCAGGAGTCACAGGAGATTCTGAAACTTATTACACTCTGAGGTTTGTTATCATTTCCTTAAATCAACAAAATATACGTGGCCAAAGACAGCAGGTGATAGATAGTCAATCTCCTGTTTATTTCACCCGAGGCAGCTAATATCGCTGCAGCGCTGGGATTAGCATCTGAGCACACAAATCCGTTGTGCCTTCTTCAAGTACTTCATACAGCAAAACACCTAAAGCATAGGGATCAAACGCTGGTAGATCTCATCCAGAGATGGTCAGGTTAGGAGAGCGGCACTGCAAATTCTTTCCTCATCCCTGTACATCAGCCCAAAAAAAGGCAACGTTTCCACCCAATGAGCTTGCACGGTGCATTGGGGGGGGGGGGGGTTCAGGGGGCATGCTAATTCCACACTTAATGATAGATAAGTCTCAGCAACGAACGGTTGATTTACCAACAGCATTCATGAAAGCAGACACACTGAACTGGAATCATCATTAAAAAAAACTATGGCCATTATCTAGCCTGGAAAAACTGCTTCTAAAACTTTTACTAGCATGAAGCAACAGACATACCACGAGAAGCAAGGTGCAGTAAACCGTAGAATACAGGCTTACAAAGACTAGACATGTGGGCATGAGTAATGAGGTGACATCACTGGAGATCTATGCATGCACTAAACATTTTATTTCAGAATCCTTCAATTAATCCTTAGATAATTTCAACACTACTAAGACAACCGGGAGAAAAAAGAAACACCGTCCATGCCATTAAAGGCACTGTGAACATAATTGCTACCACAAGCAATTACAAAGCATTTGGATTTCTCAAGCATTAAAATACCTGAGATGTCCATTCACTCCACGTCTATGGCCCATAAAGTAAATGGTAACGTCCTCTGTACAAACTGAGTCAGAGACTTAAGTACAGTTAATGCCATGACAAATTAAAACATTATATTCTGAAGTACAGAAACTGGTTATAAACTACTATCTTATTATGTCTTCTACTTGGAGTCACAGGTGCCTGCCTCTGATCAAAATCATTCAAAAAGGAAAAAGGCTGGATTTTGATGACAAGTTCTGGGAACGTAGGTTACAGGCCAAGGAAGAAATGATTAGATTTCGACAGTGATACACATACAGATTTAAGATTTATTTACAACATTTCTTTACTTTGACAAACAGTGGAGTATGTTGACACTGTGGGAAACTAAATTGCATTGATGGAAGTTTGCTCTCCTGAATAAACAATGTGATGTATTCCAAATGATTGAAGGGTTTTAATGTACAGAAATCCTCCAGTTGCTATTTCTTCAACTGTCAAAAACAACACAACTGAATTAGGCTGTAAGCAAGTCGAGAAACTACAATGACACGATGAATGATTCCCAGTGAAAAATCCATGGACTTTACATGTAACGGTAAATCTATTGTAGGTACACTACATATAACCGAAAATCTCTTCTCTGCATCTGATCCTTCACGCTTTCATAACGTTTCGGCATCCAAATGAGTGCGTTACGGACTGTGTATAGTAACAATTCTCCACGGTTTGTTTCAGAAAGTACCGAAAGTCAAACACGGGCTGCCATTTCGTTATTTGGTCTTTGGAAAGCTCCACAGACGAGTATCGTCGTAGCTAAAGTGGTTAGCGGGCAAATAGTGAGCGCAGAACACTCCTGTACTAATTTAACTAGACTTAAATGTATGTGTGTACTCGATAAACACCAACAATCACAGGTCCGACTCAAAACGTGAACAAGTGACGTTCTCCGTGAGCGAGCTAACGAATGAATTAACTTTAGCCGACCCCTCTCGTTCAGCCAACTTAGCTTAGCGTGCTAACGTAGCGCTTGGGTACTTTTAGCTTTGCGATTTACTTAATCAAATTGCATCTAATGCACCAAGCACTAATGGGGATGGTAAATATGGTGTTTAAAGCAGTCGAAAAGCAACAAAGACGCGTTATCCTGCAACTATTTCTGACGTTGTGGCAGCAACAGCAGCAGCAACCTAGAGCTAACTAGCCGTTAGCATCCGCTTCCTCTCCAGAGGGTAGCCTCAGTCGCGGTGCAGGGGGTTTATCAACAAATCGACTTTTTCCTTCCCTTGCTAGCCACCGTTTAGCCACTCGAGTCTGGACAGAGTTTCTATCAATGACAACATTTGCGTTTGGTTCCTAACATGATCCGACCACCGCTATCAAAGCGACCTACGTGTAAATACACAAAGGAAACATGACCTGTGTGTTTTTACAACATGAAATAACACAACGCTACAACAACAGTGAACTACAGCAATTAGACTGCACCCGTGGAACTACACACTCAGGCTACTTTGCTGTGGCCAAAAAAGTAGGTCTAAAAGCGAGGGCTTTAAACCTTGTGGTTTATTGTGAACTATCGCCTGAAACGCTACGTGCATTCACTGTATATTACATACGCATTAGAAGGAGAAGCTACCCCGACTGTGCGTCGAAGAGCACGGCTGTGCTAGGTAGGTAAACAACGGGATGAGAATGGCTTCCATTTGACAGGTGTTCCACGGCAGAGCCGAGCACAGCGCTTGTTAGCAGGGCAAAGCGACATTTGTTGTTGCCAGTGTCCCGGTGCGGACTAACACCTGGGCGGGGGGGGGGGAGGCCGGGGACACTAACCTGGTGTAGGGCGGTGAGACCGTCCACATTGGCGTAGTTGATGTCGGCGCCCCGCTCGAGCATTCGGAGCACCTCCTCGGTGTCGCCACTCGAGCAGGCGGCCAGGAACACGGCGCCATCGTCGAACTTCACCTTCGTCTTCTTCTTCTTCAGCAGGGGAGGCTCCTGGTCCGTTTCCGAGCCCAGCCATCGCTTCAGCTGCTCATTCCTCTTCTGCTTGGCGTCCGCCATCTTCATCCCCCTCCTGTCTCGGGCTTCTTATCTTTCTCCGAGAGAGGATATACTTTATAGTACCACTATCCCACAGCGCACTGGGGCGTGGGAAGGGAGGGCTGGAGAGCAGAGCAGAGGAGAGGAGGGGGGGGGAACTGACTGAGCAAGAGACGCGAGCGAGAGAGAGAGAGAGAGAGAAAGAGGGCGTCTGGGGCTGCTTTCCATAATCTCGCGAGAACTGGAGCCCAGGAGCTGCAGTATAACGTCATCATCAGCAGATTATAAGGGGCGAGAGAGAGAGAGTGAGCAGAGTAATCCTATAAATACAGACAGAGTACTTGGACATATTACATAAAACAGTCAGCAGGTTCATTCACAAGCAGCATTTATATTCTAGATATTCACAAAAGTATTGTGGGATATCTATTTATACTGAATAGGTGCATGGGGGTCAAAGTTCAAACTTAGGTCACAAAACAATCAGCTTCTTTCCAGGCGCTGGCACCAGGATGAGGTGGTCCACTGAGGTCCAGTGTGGCCTTCACTGACCAAAAAGGATGTAATTCTTCGTCATTACGCATAGAGCAAGGGGGGTCTGCAACCTGCGGCTCCAGAGCCACATGTGGCTCTTCAGCCCCTCGGCAGTGGCTCCTAGTAGCTCACAAAATGGCACTTTTTTGCCTTTAAACTCTCCCTAAATGTCATAGTCTGGACCTTTAAAGTGTATTAGATCTATGTCAGAAACATTAAAACATGAACCAACCTCAATGCATTGTATTTAATGTAGAAAAGTACTCAAAATGTCTTAATTCATTGTTTTGCTTTGTTTTTAAATCTACATCCACTCTCCACAGACTCCCACTTTTCAATGAACTTCCTGACTATGATTGTTTTCAGGTGTTAGCGTGTTGTTATAGCGCCGAACTTAACGCGACCTCTTCTTTCTTTTCATTTCAGGAAGTGTCATTTAAACATCAAGTCAATAAGCGTAGCTTTTTTCTTGGGGATTTTCCCTCGTCGTCCCCTGAAAACAGCGGCACAAAAAAAAAAACTGTTATTCCAACCACGTCATGTGTAACCTTCTTGGTTGCCGTCTAATAAAAACACATGAAGGGGAATTCTTGAGTTCCTTCAGAACACCTGTAATGAGTCGATAAGGGAAACACTTGAAGACAGTCCAGTCTTGTGGACTCAAACATCGGGGTGGTCCACCTCAAACATTGGGCTAAAAACCAGGGTGACCATGCAGGCGAAAAGTGCTTTTTTTTTATCATGTGTTATTGTTGGCAGACGCCCATGTGTACACAGCAGGGGGGTGCGGAACTGCCTCCTCGTACGCAAGCCGCCCCCCTTTTATGTAAAACTGTGGTGTCATTACAGACGATAATGATGTTGTGTTTAAAGACGTAAACGACGCCACTTGTGCTCCATCAGACTGACACCACCCAGCCACTGAATAACACGATCCAAAAATATTTATACAACTGTGACCTTGAGCCATTGTGTTCAAAAACACCCTCGGTTTTTATTCCTCATTCTTCGTGTCACACCGTAGGCAAAAGTTTCGAATCATTTATGTTTGTGAAAACACAGCTAGAGGAGGAGACTCCAACTGTGGCGCACGGGAAGAAAAGACGAGAGAGAGGGTTGAGATCACAAGCGTCATGGGGAAATGACTGCGGTTCTACTGAGTCATCGCTGATGCTCTAACGCCGACAGCGTCAGTGTCAGGAAGCTGTGTGCTGCGCGCTGATATCTGGACGACTGTTTGACAGAGAGAAAAATGGAGCGTCTTCAAACAAGAACTGAGCGTTTTCAAACAAAAATGGAGCGTTTTCGAACACGAACTGAGCGTTTTCAAACAAAAATGGAACGTTTTCGAACACGAACTGAGCGTTTTCAAACAAAAATGGAGCGTTTTTAAACAAGAACTGAGCGTTTTCAAACAAAAATGGAGCGTTTTTGAACAAGAATGGAGCGTTTTCGAACAAGAACTGAGCGTTTTCAAACAAAAATGGAACGTTTTCAAACAAGAACTGAGCGTTTTCAAACAAAAATGGAGCGTTTTTGAACAAGAACTGAGCGTTTTAAACAAAAGTGGAGCGTTTTCGAACACAAACTGAGCGTTCTCAAACAAAAATGGAGCGTTTTCAAACAAGAACTGAGCGTTTTCAAACAAGAAGTGATTTTGTTTATGTCAAGACAGATTGCACTCGTAAAGCGGCTCAGTGGCTGCAAAAAAAAAAAGCCAGGTTGGAACGTGACTGAAACTGCAAAGGAAACGTTTCAGGAGTGAATTCTGTGTCTCAAAACACTCGACAGGGCCCCCCCCCAAAAAAACACTGGACGCAGAACGGACGCGCTGCGCTCTGACCCGCACAGCTCCGCATATTTACACTGCTTGCGCCTCACGGCTAGGTTTTCTCGCAGTACTTCTCGCCCCGTAAACAAAACAAAACAGAGCAGTATTTATACCGAGCGAAGAAACAGGAGCACGCTGGGCTTGCAAGGAATTCTTTCTATGATGTGATGTGAAACATGAGGATGTGTTGTTGTTTTATTTTCCTTCTTCCTCTCTTGCTCGTGCTAAATTCTGCTGAATTCAGGCGGCTCCGCTGCGGCGTCCGCCAGAAATAGAAGTGCTGCATATCCACTTGATGTCAAGACGACGTTCATCACCAGTGTAGTTTAACCTTCAAGGGAGTTTTCCCCTACAGGTGTTTGCATTTTTAACTCTGCAAACGTCGCCTTGTTTGCTTAAAATGAACAATGTCAACAGCACAGTTACATAAGGGGGGGCTCTCGTCGCTCCAAGGCCATGGAATAGCTTGGACGTACAGAAGATCTACAGTCTCCAGTAAAGCTTCCTGTTTGTTCTTCCCTCTGCAGCTGTATTTACCTCAGAGCTGTACAGTACATCACCTATTTTGACTCGGTGCAAATAATTGTGTTTGTGGACGTTGACGCCAGGTCGCTATCGGCATTTTGCGGCGCTTGTGATGATTCAAAATGATGGGATGTGTGAGCAGGACTTTACACACTCGCTGAGACTGTTTGAGTGTCACAAGACAAACGTCCTGTCTTTCATTACCTTTCACTCTCTCCTCTGTTTGCTCTTCTTCTTGTTCCTTGAGTGGATAAAGTGTCTGGGAGTGACTCCTGTGTATCTACTGGCGCTTTTCCAATATGCAGTTTTAGCACGACTCGGCTCTACTCGACTCAGATCTCCTCTGTGTGGGTGTCCAGTGCTATCTTATTAAATGTGAACCAAAGAAGTGCTATTAGGTGACACATCTTTAGCTGTATTGATTAGCAATTCCATAAAAAACCTTTCAGGCTGTCAAGTAATCTGGGAGAGAACTTCTGCACCTTGGGCTCTTGATCCAGCCTTGGGTAAATCTGGTCTGTAACCGGGGAGACATACGATGTCCCTTTGGTGGAAACATCGCAGTTCCAGTGCTGCTAAAAACACGTCTTATGCATTAAAAGAAAGCAGAGAAGAAAAAGGGAAAAAATAAAAGCAAAAATATCTTGAGTCAGTATCGGTGAGGCATTTCAGAGATGGAGAGATTACCTCGCGTCATCCATCATCATCATCATCATCCAAGTGTCCTTGACCCGGGGATGAGACTCATCATTCAGCTATTTTGTTTTTGCAACCCTGCAGACTGCTGCTTTAACTGTGAAGCCTTTTTGTAACCTTTATTGTCCACCATTTATAGAAAATGGTGGACAATAAAGGTATTTTAATTGGTGAATAGCTCTACATATAACTTCTAAACTGGTGTCTACTCATATGTCCCATGATCTGTCGTCAATATTCCTTTAAAATAGGAACACGTCATTTAAAAAATTGACAGTATGTTCTATTGAAGAAGACTTTGAGACCATTAACTCTTCAGGAAAATGTTAAATGACGCCATAAATCAAACGACAAGTCGACTTCCATTCAAACAACCAGGAAATTCGCCCCCTGGTGGCTAATAACCGCTCTCCTACTTCCTAGGCTTCCCTCTACATTTCTAAGTAAGTTTGTCAACCATTTTCTCTCTTCAGTTTCTCTGTATCTTGGTAACAAAAACAGTGATCAGTGTTATCAGTCTTGGCCGGTACTGAAACCCTCCAGCCCTCCAGAGTTCACACCAGTGAGATCAGAGCGGGGGAAATACTTTTTTTTTTATTTTCTACCGCTCATACAGTAACTGTATCGAGTCCTGTCCACCGCCAGCGCGTCGGTCAGGAGACGCAGTCGAGCAGCACTCACCGAGCGGGTGACCGCTGATGTGCGGACAACTCGGCTCCATCTGACAGAAGCCAGACGCCCTCTGCTCCCATGATCCCGTGTCACCCAAACTCCCTGCCGTTGGCGCATGCGACACTGACACACTCATCTCCTTCCACGGGCGCACGGCTCCGGGGCAGCAGACTTATCAAGCGAGATAGAAATAGTCATGCTTTGATGTAATCAGTGGACACGGTTGAGAAATACTCTTCAGACGCTTTCGATTAGTCACTGTTGGAGTAAAAACAGTCCCGGCCCCCGTGGTGTCAGGTAAGAGTTTCTCAGAAGGATTCACCCGTGGAGGAACGGCCCGCCAAGGTGACACCGCGTGTACACCGTGTGCACCATCCTCCTGGCTCCGTGTAACTGCATGTGAACTATGTGTAGACCGTCCAGTGACACTGTCAGGGCTTCAACTGTCCAAAGTATTCACGGGCAGAGTGGAACGAGAGCGCAGACTCTGTTCCAAGGCCCGATCATTTGTCAGGCCGGTGGAGTGGAGGGAACAGAAACCTGTTGGCCAGGGAAACAGAGCGAGAGGAGAGTCAGATGAGGGACTGGCAGAGGAGACAAAGAAAGTTGTGTCAGCCCACTCTCATCAAGACGAACGAGAACGGTAACCCGATCTGGCAACTGGTCACATTTGCTGTGGGCGCTCCTGCGATTGTCTGGGCTCCAGCGCTGAGGCAACCGATATTAGAGATGCCATCAGTGAAACGCATGTTAGAATGAGTGTTAAAATGCTCTTTTTCCTGACAGTTATCACTGATTTACACTGAGAAAGGGTTGAGAAACTTAGAGAGGACTCGCTTGGTGAGACACATTTTGTCAATTCACACATAATACGTATGAAGACACTTTCAAATAACGTGCTAACTTAACTTTTACACTTCAGCATAAAGCGTTTGCTCAGTGACGTGTATCCTTTGATATGGAGCTGAAAAGCTCAATGTTTTCGCTTAAAAACAACATTTTTTAAATGTTGTTTTTAAGATAGTTTGTAAGATGGTTTCCATGAAGTCCAGAAAGAGGGGTTTCTTTCTTCTTGTATATCAACAGTTGGATCATATCTTCATATGTTGATTGACGCTAATGGAGTGCTAATGGCAGTATTGGATAGGCAACCAAGCATAAAAAGTTAGCCACAACACAACATAACTAGTAGCTTCAAAAAAAAAAAATAAAAAAAAGATTCTGGACATTTTTATATCAACATTTAACATCTTATCATCTCTACGGGGTAATATTATGTCAGTGTTGCGTCTACAACTTCCTGTGGTAACTATACAACGCTGATTGATGTTGGCGGAATGCTAAATGCAGCAGTGGACAGGAACGTAGCAAAAAAATAGTTAGCCACAACACGACATCACTGAGAGGAGCTTTAAAAATAACATTGTCGACATTTTTATATCAACAGTTGATATCATACAATATCTACAGCGTAATGTTATGCCAGTGTTGTGTCTACAACTTCCTGAGGTACCTGAAAACTCTAATTAACCAATGCTGATTGAAGCTAATGGTATGCTAAACTGAAAGCAGCAATGGACAGGAACTTAGCAATAAAGTGAGCCACAGCATGACATCGCTGAAGCTTTGAAGATGACATTGTCGACATTTTTATCTTAACAGCTAACATGATATCATCTCTGCAGGGTAATGGTTGTGTGTACAACTGCCTGAGGTACCTGAAACCTCTTACTAAACAATGTTAATTGAAGCTAATTGAATGCTAATGGAAGCATTGGACAGGAACCTAGCAATAAACTTAGCCAAAATGTGACACCACTGACACTAACAGAATTTTTAAAAGTTAACATTGTCCAAAAAATTCATTTCATAGTTAAAACTATATTTCTAGAAGCCTAATTAACCAATGCTGATTGACGCTAATGGAACTCTTATGGTAGCAATGGGCAGGAGGTTAGCAGGAATCTAGCAGCTTTAACTGACTATTGCAATACATGCTGACTGTGGCTGTTGCAGCATGTTATTATGGCTGCATTTCAAAAAAATATCCACTTGTCAAATAATGTGTGCACTAGATAAATAGTCTGTTTCCTCATTCAGAAATCTTAGTGGAAGTACCCTGCACCCAGGTTTTAGGTTTCAGGGTGTACGGCAGGGAGGCTGGTGGAAGGTGGGAGCAGCTAGTGTTCACGAGGTGATCTACTCCCAGACGACAGCTGAGCTCAAACGCTGGACAGAAATAGGGCAGTCGCTTTCACTTAGCAGGGGCTGTGCTGCCACCGCATCATTTCATTCTGCTCTTTCAATCCCGGGCCATTCTACTGTCATTATGACAAAGGACGTTTAAATTGTGCTAACTCAATTCAAATGTAGGGTGACAGTGTTATGTCAGATATGTGTATCACAACGATGCGGACACATTTAGCTGCCATGTGTGTTTCTTTAAGGCCAGATGAGCAGTGACAGCTTAATAAGACAAGGCTGTTTGAGTGACCTTGTTTCATCGAGAGAAAAAAAAAGGGGGCTAATAATAGGCCGAAATCTGGAGCTGCGGCGAAGCCTGTTAGTGCGAAAAGCTGCAGTGAATCATCCCATGCAAGCCATGGAAAAAAGCACATCATCAGGTTCGGCCTTGAAAAATGAAACGTGATGGTCCCGGCCAGATGAAAACGAGCATGATCGTGGAGGAGCTGCAGGGAGACAGATTACACGATTACAAATGACCACACGGAGAGAGGATATTTTTAAATCTGTCGGGGGAAAATATTGCTGTACTCTTGTCATGCACACTCTGGTCATGGACCCTGTCCTTGTTAATGCAATTACAACGTTGGACACATGGGACAAAACAAATCCTCAGTCCTTGTTCTTTGCAACATGCAGTACTTTCCAAATGCAAAATTAGTAGCGTGGTTCAGATAGAAGTTGCAGGTACCCAAGAAAGTTGCAGACACAACATTGACATACTGTTACCCGAATGATATTAACATGAATGAATGTGTTTCCAGTCTTTATACTCCAGTCTCTCCTTTGGCTAACCCTAACTCAGACTGCGTCGTATGGAGTATGGATAGGGTGTAGTCACCTCCAACTTCCAGGAGGCGTGACCAACGGTAGACCTACAACCAATCGGACCAATTATTCGGATTACGTGTGCGGGGCGACATGTCAACAAATGTGCTTGTTTTCTAGGAGCGAGTAATGACGTTTAAGGATTTTGGCGTGGGGTAGCTCTGTGGAACGCGCCAGGGGGAAAAAAACCTTAATTTGTGATTGGTTCCCTTTATTTGGAAATTCTATAGTCGCGTCCTTGCTAGATGTGTCTGCAGAGTGAAACCATATCACTGGAGGACTTGGCTGGGTGCAACCGCGATAGTTTTCAGCAGCTCATGAGGGAAATTTCTGGCAAATTGAACATTTTAAAAGCAAAATAAGTCATTATATACAGTATATTATTGCTGTTTATGAAAGTAACACGATATAGAATTTGCTCTCGGGTTCCCCCCGCATTTCATCAGCGGTATCGTTTGTTACAACTGTCGTAACATACAGGATATGTCGACATGAAGCCAACAATACCGGTGAAGGCTGAAGCAGGACTTCCAATGTACAGTCAACCAAGTAGCCTATGTGATCGCGTTCTAAACAAATATGATATCATTGTTTTATTCTCCAATATATTAGAAATGAAAAAAACAAAAGAACAACAATGCTTTAGCCAGAAACCAGACGTTACATGGTGCCAACGCAGGCCATGCAGACCTGCTCAGGCTTTGACAGATGACATTTACCCAGTTATGAGTTGATGTACTACCAAAATACTCCTGAAGGTTGAAATCATTCATTGTGTCACTGTGACAGAAGCCAAATTACGATGTCCATGAAACTGTTGACAGGTCCTTTGTCAGCGTGTTAAAAGAACAATTAAATAAAACTAATAAAGCACAGTGCCAGTCGTTCCTCAAAGTGTTTTCCACGAAAGGTGAACAGGACACTTCCACTGTTTATCTGGTTGATTATTTTAAGGCAGTAGTTCACCTGTTTAAGAGTTCTCCATTTAGCAGCTAAGACCATCTGCCCTCATCATTTCCATTCACCTTTATAAAAAAGAAGTGTGAGTGGAAAAACAGAGCTACGTTTTAGTCTTTAAGCCTCGGCCCTATCGGGTTTTAATACCGCTTACGTATTGTGAACTGAACTCAACCTTGTGGATGGTCGGGGAGCGATGGCCCAGTGGACGCATTCTCCTAGTTCAGGGGTCGCAGACCATCCCATTTGTCATGGGCAGTACTTCAAGGCACTTTGTTCCACACAGGGACAGGTTTGTGTTTCAATTAACAGGTGACATAGATCCCATTTCCTCACAGTCCTTGTCTCCCACGGTCTTGGTAATCCCAAAATCTACAACACGTTACAGTGGATATCTGTTGGCTACAGTCTTTCCCATGAGTAGCATCAATCATCCTCTCTTTATTTCGGCCAGAAGGTAAAGTCTTACTCTAGGAATGTCTTCAAAGATACAGTAGGTATCAGATCTCTAAGGGGTCATTTTGAAACGTACAATATCCATTCTCTAAATTCAAGAAAATGAAGCCCACCACGGGCTTCAGTTACATAGGAGTAGCTTTTAACTGTCCTCTATTATACAGAAATGATGTGCAGTTAAATTTCATCCACACACTTCACAAAAGAAGCCCTCAAGCAGCAGCAGCTTAAAAATAGATAAGTGTTACTTGTGCTACTCTCCCCCGTACAGTGCCACCCACATATGATTATTACCCTTTATGCAGCCATCTGACTGTATTTTCCGCACAAGCCTCAGCAGCACGGTGTAAAAGCTTGCAGGCAAAAAAGATACCATGAATTTATTGCTTCACTTCACACCAGGACAATCGGGTCCTGCTCTGCTTTTGGTGGGTGTGAAAATCTGGGAAGAATCTGTGCTCTTTCAGGGGGTTTGCTGTCTGAGATGGGGCCACCAAGACTTTTTAATTATGTCATTTCACAGTCATGTCAATTCTGTGAAAATGAAATGATTGTCTGTAAACAGCAGACTGCGAGGACACCAGGGTGAGAAATCCCCCCCTAACTACGTGTCAAAAGCTCCATAATTCCAGAGAATCAGTTGATAAACAATGACGCGCATTTGACCAGAGCATTGAAAGAGAAAGTGAAAAAAAATGAAGCAGTGGTTTTGGTGAAAAGCTCAGTTATGTAATGGTTTACAGAAAGTGATTTGGTTGTCATTTCAACCCTAGCTACAACTAGTTCATTAGGTGGGAAGGAGAAGGGGTCAATATATAGGCCCCACTGGCCCATGAAGTCCCTTGAAACATCTTTTTTTGGCTCGATGTGATGACTGAATTTGAAATTTCATTTCAATGTCATGTGAATGTTGTTTTCACGGGTTCTCTCTGATGTTGTTAAACCAGAGATAACTTGGGTAAAGTCACAATCAGAAGAGCGTGACCCGAAATGTAAATGAAGCGTGCACTGGGGAAGGTTCCAAGCAATGCGACGCGCTGAGCCCGCATGGTGTCTGCGGAAACATTCGATTGCCGTGACCTGCTGCCACGTTGGCTTCAGCTGCGTTATCTGCTCGACAGAGGCCCCACAGCAAGGTGTGGCTGTGTCGCAGCAGACAGGGTGAAGACTGACGCTGTTCATCAAACGTTGTATCTGTCAACAGCCACGGAAACACTTTAACCTGAAATGGAGAGGATGATTGAGGGGGTGGGGCCAAGAGTATGGGAGTTCAGGAGTCTTCATAAACCGCCTCAAAACACCCGGAACTTGACCTTCCTTTCTCACAAGCCTCCAAATGTAAACACGATAGGACATTATTCACCTGCCTGATGAGATCTGTATATTCCAGTGTAGTCCTTTTTCATCTCTGGTGCACTGGAAACATGCCAAAAATGTTCATAGGTTATAGCTTGTGGCGCCTCAAAGGTAGATCTATATTCTGCCTCATGTTCGTACTCCTAAGGAACAGCAATAACCCTAAGCCACAGCCTGAACCCTTAAGAATTTCAGATTTAACAAAATGTGCTTAAGAGAAGATTGATAGCACTGAGCCAGCAGCCAGTTAGCTTAGCATGAAGGCTGAATTCATTTTAGGGGGAAAAGTAAATGTTACAGTTTAGTGCCAGCTACAAATTTAGGCTATTTTTCAGTGACAACTTATGCTAAATAGTTGCTACACATTTAAGTTAATTGATTGTGTAGTTGCAGTGTTATGGGTGCAATGTTGAATTGCTGTTTTTTTAAGCTAGTCAGGCTATCAGCTGGGAATAATTAACATGTTATATAAATTGTAGCTTTATGAGCTGATGTTTTGATACTAACCCTAGCTGTGTTAACCAGTTGCTAACATATTTAAACTCTAAATGTTTTAAAAAGCATCACTTTGTGAAAATGTAGATGACAGAGTTAACAATAACAAGTCTGTGGTGCTAGTTGTCCAGTGGCAGTTTTATGAAAGGTAATGCTTTTAGGCTAACATTAGCAATGTTTATCAGCTGTTTATCAGCTCCACCCTCATCTTTGTTTTGTTTTTGTACAATCATGAAGTGTTATCAACCATCTAACTCTTTATATAGCATCACTTAAAATATTTGGACTGGTAAAGATGACAAATTGGCGTTGCTAATAATGGATAGGTGGTGTTTGTAGGCTAACATTCGCAATGATTATCTATTTATCAGCTCCGCCAGCATTTTTTTGTGTCATCAATCATCTAACTCAAGATCTAGACTGGAAAATAAGATAACAGCAAGTGGATGATGCTATGATTTCAAAGTCATGCTTTGTAATAAAGCTGACGATGCGGGTGCAATAAAACTAGTCTCTTCACTGTAGCAGCCCAAGAAAAAAAAAGAAGAATTCCAGTTCTACAGACAGATAAACACAAACACACATGACATGAAAAGCGGTCAGGAAGTGTAACCCAAGATAAACAATCCGATTTATTTTGAAAGCTTTTCTGACATCATCATAACAACCTCCAGTGGCGGGCTGGCACTAAAAATAGCAAAGACGTCAAAGCACTGGTACATATATGTCCATAAAGTGTGTCTGCGTTGCATTCCCCAGAGGCTCTATAGACTGAAAACCTGGTGAGGAGCTCAACCACTCACACGCCTGGAGCTCACCTGGGGGTTAAAGAAGGCATTTCGGCCTCACATGCATTGTGTACACAAAGCGGTTCTTGACCCCCATCGCGTACTCGGTCGTGATGGAAAATTTTTTAGTGGAGCCTGGTGAAACAGAAAGGCCAGCAGCTGTGCGAGGAGACATCCGCTATTTATTATGTTTGTGACATACAGATTGGTCATCGCTGCGGTGGCTGTAGCAGGTCCACCTGACGCGTGTGAAAAGCAGCGAAAAACAAAATGGTTTCACTGTTGCCCCAGCACAACTTGCAAAACACCACTTCTGCATCTCTTGCTGTCGCTGTGATGTTGCGTTTGTATTCATTTCTGCTTTTGCTAAAGGGAACTTTGCCACAGTTCTGCAATTGTTGGTGACAAAAATTGAAAAAGTATTCACTTTGAACTGTAACTTAATATAACCAGGCAGAATTAACCCAATCTGGATTTCCTTTTTTGTAATATATAAAAAAAAGCTTTTTCAGCTTCTGGAAGATTTATTTCAGCTCAATGAAGTCATCTGTGTCGTGTGTTGCTCTGATGTGCATGATGAGTTTGGCCAAAGCCTGGCTCTGCTCCTGCTGCTGCTGGGCTTCTCCACTGCTGTTGAGGCAGTAAAAGAAAAAACATAAATGGGGGGCGTGAGGGAGAAGGAAAGAGTCCACGACATCATCTCTCCAGGCCTTTTAAGGAGCTCTCCAGCGAAGCACTGAGGAGTGCTGGCCCACTTTCCCATCGCAGCTTCCCATGCAGCCTTGTCTCTTCTCCCCCTGGGATCCTGGAACAAAGAGCAGCTGAGCAGAGACTTACAGACACACCAGGAAACACAATATGGAACTGAAATACTTGAAAAACATACCATGAAAATACTCCACCAAACTTGACTAAACACAGACGAAAGACGGACAAATTGCTGAAAACACAAGACACTGGCGTGATTAGTCATGTGTGCAAATAGAGACATAGACCACATGTAGTAACATGTACTCGCCCTGTTGTCAAGGTCACACTTCATCATCTCTTGGACACTTGAATAAGTGTGCAAGAAAAGCAGCGTGCGGGAGAGGGAGACAGGAGGGGACGCTCTTTGCCGGTAGTGGTAATATTCATCATTGTATTTCCAGATGTTGTCAAGGGCCAAAGCAGGCAAGAGATGAAACTGTGAACACTGTAGAGGGAAGGAGAAAAAAAAGAGGGAAATCCATCTACTAATGCAAGAAACGTCTGTCTGACTGACTGCTAATCGCATACACGTCCAACAGTTTGCTTAACAGGCTTCAAAGCAAGCTCTTGATCTATCTTCGTTCCTACCCTCAGCTATTGTCATGAGCGAGGGGTCATCTCTGAAGAAACGAGATCATGGGTTCAAGCGGTCAAAATGGGTTTTCTCAAGAGGGTGGCTGGGTGAGACCCTCAGTCAGAAGCTGAGTGGTTCGGGCATCTGGTAAGGATGCTACCAGGGAGCCCCCCTAGGGAGGAGTTCCTGGCACGTCCAACTGGAAGGAGACCTTGGATAAGACCAAGGAATAAGTGGAGGGATTCCTCACTGTCCTGGGAGGGCCTGGGGATCACCCAGTCAGAGTTGGACGTCTGGGGCTCTCTGCTTGAGCTGCTGACCCAATCTCAAATAAACGGTTGATGATGGATGGGTGGCTTCAAATCACAGGTGCCTTACTCAGGGCATCAGTGTGTGCAGTGAAAACTTTAGCTGTGTTGCCACATGGTTTGGTACAGTACAGTAGTTTGTATGTGTGTTGCCATTAGGAATTCCATTAGGCACCCTTCCATTGAGGTACCAGAGTAAGAGGGTATGGTTAGGGTCTTGCTCCGCTCATGACAGTCAGCTGATGGGCGACAGAAAAACGCTACAAGTCGAGGCAAACGCCTGCAGTCTATTCTCATACAAAGCTTGATGTCTTGTTCAGACAAACAGCCACATCCAGAGCCGCTGGATGTCCTCCATTGTTGTTCTTTGTGTCACGTTAGATGTTGATGTTCGCTGTCGTCACACCAGTACCACGTGATGTCACACTGCGCGGCCATCGGACACAGCCCACACCCCGCCTACCAAGGAAAGGCACTGTGAATGCAGTTGAATGCAAGCCTGACCCAAGGCTTTATCGTTCCAAACCGTACCATACTGTACCATGATGGAAACGGGGCATCAGAAAGCGCAGACCTTCTGCAAGGCTTCAACACTTTGTCACCTGCGTTTTTTTGATCCACTGGATCCAGAAGACTCTCTGGATTACCTGCTTATAGCTATGACCATTTACATAAATGTTAAATTTGAATAGCAACCAAATCCGTAATCTGAATCAGAACTGTATGAAACTTGGTCTGATGGTAGAGGGGACTTCTTTTTGTGATGTCATCATTGGGTAGATCCGTACCTAAATTTAATGGAACATACTTGACAAGCCTTCAAAACCTGCAGACAGGAAGTTGCTAACCCACGCCAATGAAAACATAAACGTTTGGTTTTATCACTGCTAGTGTCAGCCAGACATTATAGTCTCCCACCACCCCCCACTGCCTCATACATGAACTCTAACCAGAGTAAACCCACACACTCACACATACACAGTCATACAGAGAGGAGAGAGATGGAGGCGAATGAGTAGTGAGGAGACCAAGTGTAAGATGGAGGAAGGAGAGTGATGTAGCAGATTGTGTGGGCGAGCTGAGTGTGAGTGAGCGAGATTTAACAGTGTGTGTGTGTGTGTGTGTGTCAGTGCAGAGAAAAAAGCAAGTGAAAGGTGGTTATGTTTGACAGGTTTTGGCCGCACTCGACTGCCACATCAGCTCCATGAGATCAGCTCCTCTAATAAACACAGCTTCAACACATAACGAGGCTCTTTGACTCACATGAAATGCTTTTCGTTTTCCTGAACAAACATTGATATTTATACAAAAACCAAGAGAATCCAAGTAGACTCATTACTGGACCAGCCCAAGACCCTGGACACCAGCAGGGGCATAAGGAACCTTCTTAGTTGTAGAATACACCTTTTGGCGCTGCTTGGACATTGGGTCATTAGGTGTTTTGGGTCTTTAAGTCCCCAACTTTTGGTGAGTTCAACCACGGATGCCCCCGTCTGGCTCCATAGGCACTGGGAGGGCCTCCAGGATGTTTTTTGTTCACTTCCACACCAAACTCCATACAAAAAATCACAGGCATCTCAGAGCACACAGGCTTTCTCATGTTGCATCCCCATAGCAACAAGGTTTTTGATACATTTCAACAAGATATTGACATATCTGACACATTATTTGTGCTTCAGATCCGTGGAAAGTGCAGTAAATGACACAATCTCCAGGCTGTTTGGTTACAGCGCTACTATTCTGGGAATGCAGTGGATTCTGGGAGGAGATCTAGACGACATGTCCGCTGCGTGCCTGAGCCCACTCCACTCTGCATTATCCCGTGGCCTCAACTCGAAGCCCAGATGAAAGTTGACAGAGAACGGGACAGCTGCGAGGCCCATTGCTATGTGGTAAATGCGTGCTGAAATAGCCAAATTAATGGAAGGGGCTCAAGTCCAGACCCGGGGTTCAATACCGGGCTACATTTTAGTGCTTTGAGCTGTCATCCAGTCAGGCAGACATCAATATTTACCGCTGCCATGACACAGCAATGGGCACAAAGTAAGAGGGAGCAGTGGCAGCCATTTTGGCACCTCTCATTTCTGGGGATTAAGGGGAATTTTGAAGTATTGTTGTTTCTCAGTAAGAGCTGTGAACTTAGCCGAAATAATAGGCGATATATTCACCACAGCATGATTTGTGTTAACTGTGGATCAAGCACTTTTACTGCAATTCACTGAGTTTGCTATCATCTATCTATAAATGCAGTCTGTCTGTCCATGTGCCCGTGCAATGGGGCGCTTCACAGGCTTCAAACTTGGCAGGCGAATTACTCAGGGCACCGGCGTGTGCAGTGCCGACTTTGACGTTGTTTGTTTGAGACAATCAAAAGATATCGGCAGAAATGCGACAGATATATCGCCAAAGGAGCCAATCCTTTCTTAATCCATCTCACGCCTTAACCAGAATTAATCCCCTGGGAAGGACTGCTTAGGCCGCTTAGGTTTTCTGTGTTTGATGTGTAATTTAATGTATTTTATGGGCTTCATTTTTGTAGCTGCATTGTCCAGAATGGAGGTGCAAGACAATTTTCTGTGCAAACGCACCATAAACTATGATCTTATCTGATCTTATTTCAATATCTGTGTGTTCATGTTCGACGTATAAATTGTGTGTAAAGGTAACAGTGACCGTTCAAACACACCAACAAGTACAAATACGAAAAAAGCGAGTACAGGTGCTGCACTAGAAAATTGTAATACAATATCACACATTGAAAATAAATTACTTTAATGTCTACAAAAAATACCAATAGCAACTATGTGTTCAATGGGCTCCCAAAAAAGAGGAACTCACAAATCATCAAATAAATAGCATAAATGTTCTACAAAGACATCCCTGTATAGCTCAAATGCCTCTTGTACTAATATGACTTATAAAAGTATTATTGAAATACTGTAAAATATTTTTTTAAAAGGTATTTCAGGGGACAATGTTCAGATAGAACAGGCCATTTATGGACGGACACAGAAGGATATAAAAGGTAAGATCATATTTCCCTTGACTTGCAGAATCACTGCTGCTTCTCGGCAAAGACACTTTTCTGCCTCGTGAACTCTAAAGAGTTTTCCCTTGTTGCCGCGGCGACCGCTTCTGTATACCTCCACACAACCTCCTGCACCTCGGCCTCTCCCCCTCCCACTTTTTTTCAGTGGATCTTCTCCCTCGGCTCAGGGAAACCTCAATTACCGGCTACACTTTTTCAAACCACCACAGAGCCTATTATGGGCAAATGAGGCGCTGCGGCCCGGCCGCGAGCAGCATCTCCTCCGCTGTAAATCTGAGAGCGGTGTCTCATGCTCAGGCTGCTGTGACAAGACAAGGTCAAAGGGTCACTCCTCCAGGTGATGTGTTTCCATACGGTGGTGGAGAGGAACTGCACATATATGGCGAGGTCTTTATTTATTGCCATCTCTTCTCCTGGATGACTCTCCTCCTCCTCCTCCTTCTGCGGCTCTTCTCAAACCCCAAAGCTCCATGTTTGTTTGTTTTTTGGATCTTCTGAGGAGGACATTATGATTTAATCTAACATAAGTAAACAGAATAACTTCTAATGTTACCGTGGGAGGTTCTCAGCGATTGGTAGTATTTGCGTTGAAATACCTTACCCGGAACACAGTAACGCAAGAGTGTTTGATTTCAAATGGTGGAGCGGTCTGCACATTGTAAGGTGAACTTGACAGTCTGAAAGTCAGCAGCACAAAGGGATTTGTGTCCTTTACTGGTCCGCAGAACAGAGCAGGAAATCAGGGACGATTCGGCAGCCTTAAGGTGTTTCCTATGCAGACGGTGACGGGTGGCGGGGGGGGGCTCCAGTGACCCATAACACAAACATGGGTTTATCTGGACGCTTATCATCCAGCTTGGGGTCTCCACACAGTGCTTCCTCTGTCTGCCTGGCTCACTCTCTGTCTCCAGTCCTGGGAATGTACTGTATCTGTTGGCGAATGAACTCCTAGAAGTGAAAGTGAAGCCAAGGCTGAAAGAGAGAGTGTTCCTTAAGAGACTGGAGACTCCTTTTGACACTATACTGTATAGATACACTCTATACGGTATGTGACATATATCTTTATTTACTTCAACACGAGTTCTTTCTGCTCTGGATTTACTTTAAAGCAGAGGTCTCAGCCAACTATCGACTTATTTTGCATCATAAATATTTCATTCACTACATATACACTGTTCTGTATCAAAACCAACACTATTATTTTGAAATAATGTGAACTATAATCACAAATGACGTTCTTGCTATATCATCATGGAATATCATGGTCTCGTTTTAAGCTCATTGCCAAAAAGTGGCCAAAAATCATACACATTACATACATTACATGATATATAGATGTATCTTTGCTCTGCGGGTCCTCGTAGCATTTGCTATCAGTTTGCTTATACAGTCGCTTAGCTTGCTTTGCTGCCCTCAAGGGGCCAACAATTTTATTATTAATGCCACTAAATAAATTGAAAATAAGTCTTATAAGCCTTTGCTGTACATGGGAGAACATGTTTGAATGAATGTCAAACAACCTTTAAATCTACGGTTTGACAAAGGTCTGAATTTGACAAGCTAGTCAACACAGCTTAGCATTTAGCTACGAAAGAACATAAAAATGAGGTATCTTGAAAGACGCAAAACTACATTAACTAAAGTTCCATGACACATGCGTGTATCTTTGCTCCATGGGTCCTTAGCATTGCAAAACTGCAAACTGATAGCATTGCTATCAGTTTGCTAACACATTCCCATAGCTTGTTTTGCTGCCCTCACGTGGCCAAAAATCAAAGTAGCAAATAAATCTCAATTGTAAATGTTTATAGGCCTGTGCTGTACATGGAAGAACATGTTTGAATGTCAAGCATAAAACCTGTAAATCTATGCTCTGAACATAGATAAAGGTCTGCGTTTGCCTGCTCAGGAATTAATTTTCCTTTAGCAAAGGGTTTCAGTCATTAGCAGGCTGCCTCGAGGGCCAGTCCTCTTTTCCCCCAGTGACAATAAAGGAAGCCAGGTGCCTGTTCACCCGTGGCCGACACTATAAACACCCTTCCAGCTGCAGTAAATGTCAGGCATAGGTAGGCACTGCACACTGCACATGACTCACGTCGCTGTATACAGATTCCCAAAGACGCTGTTTGTCTTCAGTCCTTCTCTGACCCAGGAATAGTTCCGTCCGTCCCTTCCCCTCCTTTAAGGGTAAGGCTGTGTGTTTCAGTGCTTTCAACACTTTCCTCTCATCCCCCGCCGTGTTCGCACCGCAGGATGTGAGTACTTGAGAGTCCTGACAAGTGTCACCCTCTCAAGGCTCTGGTGAAGTGAAGGCGCCTGGTACAATTATTCACCCTCGCGTCAATCCAGTTGAGTCAATCGCCCACAAACACCACATTTGTTTTTCTCCATGGTGAATCAAGAGAGAGAGCAGAGAGAGGACATTTGATTCTCCTCCTCTCACAAAAACTGCAGTGTCTCCCAGTTTGATCAACATCTGTCCAACATTGTGGTCACATCAAAAGACCGTCTCTTGTGTACGACTATGGTTTGATTCTTTCAGAGTCTGAAAAAGTTCCCCACATCCTTTTTTCCCATGTCATGTCCCATTCCAACACCCTGACCCTCGGCCTCTCAGCCCCCCCAACCCCGAGAACTGCTGAACCATGTGATCTCCTCGGTTTGGACTCGCCACAAACCTTAAGAGGATGAGGCTCGATCAAATCAAACCAAGCTGCTGTGAGTTTGTGCCGTTTGATCCAGGATGTCAGTCGTTAATGTCGGGGGAAATTATGATTCTCTGCACAGATCTCTGCCAGACACCGCCATGCTCTCAGCTGAGATGAGATGGCTCAGATGATGTCATAACTTAAAGGCATGTTATTCGTCTTTATGAACACTAGAGGGCACTGTTGCTCATTTGACTGCATGAGGGGGAAGGCATTCAATACATGTTTTCATTATTATATTTAAGTATTATAAAATCATTATAGCATATTATCACAATCATGATCTGACATAACAACAAGGAAAGCACAGGTTTAACTATGTAAGTAAAGCAAAACTTGCAACAAATATTAAAATCCCATTGATTTAGTCAATGTGGTGATTATGTGTGGCAAATTTCACATGTAAATAAATGCAATGTTTTCTGGAATCTCCCCAGAATTGTTTTATTTTACTTTTACTATTCTGTGTACTTTTATACATTTATCTTTTGTATTTTTTAGCCTGTTGACATTGTTGAAATTGGAATACTTGTTCTGTAATTGGTCAATTATTTTTCAATGAAGTTGAAGAAAAGAAAAAAAAAACTGCCTACATTAAGCTCAGTTTAATTTAAATGCCCCAGGAACACGGAGCCATTGAGCTCAAATAGGCTTATATACACGAATACTTAATATATAGGAACGGGTGTGTAATACGTTTGACTTTTTAAATACTACGTATTAATTTATAAAAATCGACAGAACGATTTGAAATACGATTTAAAAAGTATTTAACCTGCACATTTGCGCTCAAACCGCTGTAATGTATCTATTCTGTATATATTGTTTAATATAGAAATAGTAAATATTACCTCTTGGTGTAAAATGGAGCAACTGTCGTAAACGTTGCCGTCAAGTCGGGCTGAAGTGTCGCGCGCCAGCCCCTGATGTTCGGCGCGTGAAACCCCGTCGGTCTCTCCGTACGGCTCCCAAGCTGAAGACGGTATGTTCTTCAGCCCGATCCAATAAAACAGTTAAAATACACTTTAATCGCGGGTTTCTCGTGTAACCGTGTCTCTTTTTGTGTTCTAGAAACATGCCAGCTAAAGGTCCTCTGCAATCTGTCCAGGTGTTTGGACGTAAAGTAAGTAAAATTAGATGAGTTATTCCACGTGCGGTGTTGTGGCCACTCTGTCCGGCTAGCGCACGCTAGCTATAGTGGCTAACACGTACCTCCGGTGTGTCGTTGTTTCACACAAAACTGCCCTTTTTATGTAACCGTTTGTGTTTGTAAGACCTGTATACGGGTTTTGATAATCTCCGTTGCTGTTATATGTAGTTGTAACGCTCCATTACATTTGTTGTTGGTGTCATCTAACTTAGCTTAGCCTAGCTGGCTAGCCCGGTTGCTAGCAATGTATTAGTTTCTGGTAGCCGGGAGTGACAGTGTGCATGTTAGCTCTCACCTATTATCGTTCTTGCCTATTAAGTACTTGCATTTATTTTTCATTGTCGTATCCAGTGTAATTAGAACAATTTTAATGGGCTACGAAGTTGTTAGATGTTTGAGTTCCTGATAAATCAGCATGATGTTACCGTGATGCCAGTGTCCCTCCCATGACATGTGCAATAAAACTAGATTGTGTTCAGAATGAAATGATTAAGAGTTTGGTATTTCTCTCGTAGAAAACCGCCACAGCAGTTGCTCACTGCAAGAGGGGAAATGGCCTGATCAAGGTGAACGGCAGACCTCTGGAGATGATCGAGCCTGCCACTCTCCAGTACAAGGTGAGTCCATGAGACAGTTTAACATCAGGGAGGACATAATCAGTGGATGATGAGATGAGGATGTTTGAAACCAGGTCTTGTTCAATCGGAAAAGCTAGTATTGTGTGCTATTATGCGTTCATCATAAAGTTTGCAATTGAATTTGGAAAAATTCATCTTTTTGGTGGTTACCACATGATGTCGCCAGAGATATTTGCGATAAGTAATGTAGGAGTGACTGTTTTTATTAATGGCAAAGATTTTGCCACTGCAGTATTAATTTGTAAAGCCTTTCGTATAAGATGCGTTTATTTCTCCTGCATGTTTGTATTCTCAAGTTATGTCTGATTACTGTACGATATGAACCTAGTCGTGTGTTATAACTCTAAAATTAGTTATTTTAATGACATTGACTCTGTAGTTGGTGTGACAAAGCAGTGATTTATATATAAATTCATTTCCAAAGAGTACATTTTATATAATTTGCACAATATATAGAAGATTGATAAATAATAAAATGAAGTAATACAATTTTTAAGTTGCATTGTATCACATTGTCCCATTATAAGGTGTGTTTCATTGCAGATGATGTCATGGGTCTATTTTTATAGCAATGTCTCTAATTGCCAACTGCTTATTTTCAATAGTCTTTTTTTTTTTTCATGTTCTGCAAGATTATCTTCATAATGTTTTATTTTGTTTTAGCTTCTGGAACCCGTGCTGTTGCTGGGTAAGGAGCGTTTTGCTGGAGTTGACATCAGAGTCAGAGTGAAGGGCGGTGGACACGTCGCACAGATCTATGGTAAGCAAATCTGCGGTTCCTCCAAGTAGTTTTTTCTTTTGCATCTACAATCAGAATATGTGTGATTTTTGGATTCTTCCACTCACTGTAAATATTTGTCTTGCAGCGATCCGTCAGGCCATCTCCAAGTCCCTGGTCGCCTACTACCAGAAATGTAAGTCTTAGTTTTTGAACTCCTGAAGACAATGAAGACAGTTCTCTTATATTTACTGGTGTTACATGTAGGAGTCGAACGCGATACATAGTATAAATATTTTGTATATGTAACTGTGATTTAGGAGCAGGGAAAGTGTGCTGTTACTGCTGCTGATCTGGGGTCTTTTTAACCTGGTGCATCATTAAAATGTTTACATAAAAAAATTGTAGATGATAATTCAAACTCGATAAAATGTGAATATATGCTGCATCTGCTTAACGACGACCTGGAATCACTGACAACCTTCACATTATTCTCACGATGCTTTACTGTTTTGCTGCTCATAATCCACAACTGGGAGGAGCTTGGCGTTGTGTTAATATTCAGCTGAAAAGCATTCAAACTTGCGGAGAATAACCTGTGTCTTCGTCTCGTGTCAGATGTGGACGAGGCCTCCAAGAAGGAGATCAAGGACATCCTGATCCAGTACGATAGGACCCTGCTGGTCGCCGACCCACGTCGCTGCGAGTCCAAGAAGTTCGGTGGACCTGGAGCCCGTGCCCGCTACCAGAAGTCCTACCGTTAATCGCCCTGTACATTTTCTTAATAAATTGGAGGAACAAACGATATCATTTGTCATTTTTGATTTCATGTTTCTTGTCTACAGATAATGTTTATAACCTCTTACTATGTGGATTCAACACGTGCGGCGCACATTTTCTTGCTCGCAGGACATGTTTTCAAAACATGGGTGTTATTAATTCTTTGATCCTTGTCTTTTAGATTGAATTATAGTACTGTGTTTATTTGTTATTGGGACTTAAATGTGCTTAGATTTAGTTTTTCCGCTTAGTTTGAGCAATTCAGTCAAATTAGGCCAAGGTGGCTGAGCCCATAGTGAATTGACAAATATAGAAATGGGCACACCTGACAAAATGCAGTCTTCCTGAATTTTTTTTTTGACCCCGACAGTATGTTAATATTGTGTACAGAAAGGGATTCATTTCAGTTCTTCTGTTGTCTAAAACGTGTGTGTGTGTTTAGTTTTTAATACAAAAAAAACAGGGTTTTTCAGTCCTTATAAAAGCATCCATGCTCCAACACACCTGATTCAAATGAGTTATTAGGCTTCTCTGGTGTTTACTGAAGAGCTGACTATTTGAATCAGGTGTGTTAAATGGTGGAAACATGTTAAACGTACAGGGTAGAGAAACCCTGACTTAAATGGTACTTTTTTACTTCTAACAAAAGTACAGGTGTTCCACATTTGTGCCTGTTAAAGCTCATAGTGGAACAGCTGTGGCGATAACATAAGGACCGTGAAACCGTAGCGGCTGAATCGCTTTCAGTCATCATTAATGCATCATTTACACTTTATTATCCAAATCTTTACTACAGTGTCATGTGTCATTATACTCCGTTAAAAAAATATGCATCGTTACATGTTTTTACCTGCATCCAAGCATGAGTCATTGCCACAGTGCACCAGCAGAGGGAGCCACACACCTGTATGAAACATTCCTTCACTAGCAGCCATTAGAGAATGTGCCTCACTGGCTCGCTGCCATTTCACTCTCATGGTACTATGGATCAACAAGTACATGATTAACGATTACACCATGTTACAGTAAATCACTGTTGTCACTTTCATGTGCCTAAGTGCCTCAGAGCAAGGTGCATAAAAGCACTCATTTGCTTGAAATACCCCTGCAAACAGATAAAGAACCAAGTAAATGTTGATTATTGTTGCTTGTGTTGGTCGTTAGTGAGTTTCATTGCTTTGTTGATGGTTTTTTTTACATCCTCTCGCTCCGGTCTGTGACTTAATTGAAATGTTTGATATTTAATTTGATCAATTCTTATTGCAAATGAATTCTTATTGCTGTGGATTTTGTTTCTCCCTGTTGTATATTAATATAAATTGAATAGGTAATCATTTTGGTTTTGGACTCTTCAGACTGTTTCGATGATGCCACTTAGCATGATCCTATTTCCTTGTCTGGATGGAGCTAAAGCTAGCTGCCTACTCATTGTTTTTACTCTGTATGCTATGCTAACAGCTCCAAATACATATACAATATATATTCTAATTATTTTGGATTCTTGGTCACACAGTAATTTGATGACACCCGTGTAATATAGCCGGCTGTTTTCTGCTTGTGCCTATGCTAATAGCTAGCTGTTGTCTGCCTGTGTTTTCGTACTGCGTTCCCTCCAAGTCGGCAAAAGTATCTCAGGGCTAGTCGTTGTTAGCAACACTTGTTGATAAAAATTTATTTACACATGTTTCCAACGAGTAGAAGGGTCTGGTACTGTATGGTATACATGTTTTTTTTGTTTTTCCATAAGGAATAGAACCAAAATAATCAGCCCCAATCGTACCAAAATGGTACAGTTCGGTCCGAAAGAAGCTAGACTGGCTGTACTGTAAAACACTGCTTTAAAAACACTCTTGGGTAAAAAAAACAAAAGTCCCGACTGTCAAATCTGTCCAGCGTCATCATCTTAAATCAAACTGAACTCGAGTTCCCCCCTTCACTTTCTGTCTGTTTTTCCTGGTTCCTGTGCTGATGCACAAACACATTACTCCACAGGAGCGTAATGAGGTTAGCTGAGTTGAGCTGAGGCCCAGATGTTGTTGGCCTCTCCGCGGGCAGCCAGCAGCCAGCAGCAGCAGCAGCAGCAGCAGCCGTTCCCGCTTGGTGAGCTCCTGAGAGGTGGCGTGGATTTTCGGGGGGCCCGTTTACAGCTCTCCAATAATCAACCCAGCGGGGAAGCGCCCACCCCCCCGCTGCTACTGTTGTTTACTGCTGTTTATTTTCTGCCCCTGCCTCTGCTGCCTCACCTCTGACGGCCGTAATGATGCACCGGCGACACTCTGTGGCTGTGGAAATGACTTTTGTTTTTCCTGCAGCGGGGATGGCAATAACGCGGCTAATCTAGCGAGCTGCGGGGAAGAGTGTGGAGGCAGCAGGAGGAGAGAAAATAGCTTTTCCTGGTGATTTCTGTCATAACAGAATTAATCTCGGGCTCTTGTTTACTCAAAAAATAATGTGAATATCATGGTGCAGGTCAGGAAAATGAAGTAAAAGGTATACAGCTCTTTATTTATTCAGTAAATGAGTTTACTGAAAACAAAAAAAAGATCAAGTTAACTCTTCGTTTAGTTTCTTAGAAAAGTTTATATATGGAACAAATAAAGCCTCATGAGGTGTTAATTGATGTTTTAATCATGGTGTTTAATGTTGTGGAAAATCCTTCTGACTGGTGTTTATTCAGTGTGACGCCGTGTCCTTTGTTTGTGAAGTGGACCCCTGCGACTGACCACATGACCTCTGAACTTACACGAAAGGCCTACAGTGCCATATATCAGCCATTTATCAATATTTAAAAACAGTACTCATAGGAGACAAAAGTTAAACTTATTATTTAGACTTATCTAGACTTATTACCTATTAACCTATTGTTATCCTTTATTATTACTCTTTATTAAGGACCTTTTACCCCATCATTGACCTTAGTTAATGACCTTTTATTACCATTTATAAATGACTTCAACTTTGGTTCATAAGTTTTAATCTTTTATTTACCTGACTTATTACCATATGACATATGTTATTTAAATAAATTATGAACAGGTAATGACATGTTAATCTTTTATTTACCTGACTTATTAACATGTTATTACCTTATATTAAGGTCATTACCTTTTAATACATTATTAAAAGGTAATAACATGTTAATCTTCATTAACCTGACTTATCATATTATTACCTTTTCATATTTATCTACTACCCTATATGAATAACCTTTAATTAATGACTAATTAACTCATTATTACCTTCATTACTAACTCCTTAACAGCTATTTATAAACATAACTTACTGTTTTTCAATTCACTTTTAATAGTTGCTCACAAATGCACAACATTACTTAATGCTTTATTAGCCATTATTAAAGATGTTACTTAACACTTATAAACATTTATTAAGGGCATCTTGTAGGAAAGTATCAAGAAGAGTTTTTATTCTGTCTGTTATTTATTCTTCTGCTGTAGAGTAAGTAAATTTGACTCGGTGCACGAAGGTGGCAGAATTATATTTGCACAGGTTTTGCAGTTATGTTTTTTTTTGGATAATAAATTCCTGCACACACACACACACACACACACACGGTGAACCTAGCACCTGTCTTTCCTCTGTTAACACGTCTGCTGCCTCTCTGCATCTCCAAGGCACAAAAACAAGGAGGTGTGAGACCAGGATGCATTTTGTCATCACTTGCACTTCATCCGCACCTCTCCACACACGACACCTTCATCCACACACACACACACACACTCTGCAATTAACACATGAAAGCACACAAAGAGTCCACCGACATCTACACACAAGCACAAAGACAGAGAGAGAAAGGCTTCAATCACGAGCTGCAGTGGATGAATTTTCTATTTTAGCCTCCAAAAGAAAAGAGGAGGGGATTTTCATTGACACACACCGACCACTGCTCTCCTCCCCCTCTTTCTCCTCCTTCTCCTCCTCCTCCTCGTCAAGCCCCATTGCCCTTAATGAGTAAACAACAATTGGTTGAAGGTGCCGGCGACTGAGGATCAGGGGACAGTAGCAACAAATGTTGGCTTCAGTGGAGAGGAAATGCAGCTTAACCAAGCGACGCGCCGCTGTTTGTGGTAATGGGAGTGAGTCATAATGAGCAGCCACGCTGCTTATCTGATGCCTCGTCCTTGAGGGGAGGTGACCTGTGAGAGCACGAGTGTGAATCTAAAAGGGAGGAGAGGGGGAAGCAGGGGGCCCAGTCGAGACAGTCCATGGCATAGTTTTATAAAGACAATTCTTGCCTTTTAGGAAATGCACTTTTTGTGTCAAACTTCCCAATAAATCATTCATGCAGTGTTCGATTGATTAGATTATTCCCAATCATTATCCTCCTCTTCCTCACATATACTTCACATACTGGCATCGTGAAATTAGTATAAGGTGGAGCGAGAGATAACCATATATACCTTATTTGCTTCATTTTCCATTTTTCCACCAGTGGTACACGTACCACAGTTTGAGAACCATGGGCCTAACTTGTTTCTACAATTAAAATGCAGACATTCTCTGGATCTAGCTTCTTTTAGTGTCGTATATATCGAAGGAATATCAACAATAATTCTGGTTATGGACTCTTAATTACACAGAAATTTAACGACGGCTATTTAGCATCATGCTATTTTCTGGTAACTTGTATCCAGGATTTTATTGGCTCTTGATGGAGCTAAGCTAGCTGTTTGCCCATTGTTTTTCTGTCTTTAAGCTAAGCTAAGCTAGCAGTTCCAGCTCAAGGTATTTATTTTGTTTATCCTAGGTTATTATAAAATTAATTTGGGCAATCATTTTAGTCTGGGACTCGTGGTTAATAACATAAATTATGATGATGGACATTTAGCATAACATCAGTTTATTTTTTGTATTTTATTGGCTCTTGATGGAGCTAAGCTAGCTAGTTGTTTGCTCTTTGTGTCTGTCTTTATGCTAAGATAAGCTAGCAGTTGCATCTTAATGTATTGTTAAAGGAATATGGGCAATTATTTTAGTTTTGAACTCTTGGTTATACATTCATTTAAAAACTAGCTAACCTAAGCTAACAGGTCTCTAAATTCTCTAAAATGAGAATCATTAACTGAGTATTTATTTGGTTCTTTCTGTTGTATGTTATCATGGGCCTTTAGCATCATGCTATTTTCTGGTAAATATTGCCTCTTAATGGAGCTAAGCTAAGCTATTTGTTGAACCAGAGAAAACAGATGTTGGATGTGGATTTTTCTGTGATTTTTCAGATTTCATTAAAGCACTTTTTCTATTTGCCGAATCATCATTGCAGAAGAAAACAGAAAAGCAAATTAGCTTGCCGTTAATGGTCTCAGTTTAATGAAGAGTGTTATTGTTTCTTCTGTTTTGTCCACAGCGAAAAAACCCAAATGAGCAGATATTAGCAGCCACCTGGGTGTTTGAAATAAACATGTCAGAGTACAAGAGTCTTTTTCAGTTCGTCACAAGAATTCCACATTCCACTCAGTTTCACCCAAGGCTGTTCTCTTAAAGGAGAGTCGAGGGAGGAAAATGGAGCTGATGATGGATTCATCTTGTCTGCTTCACTCTGTGTTAAGAGCCGTCTGAGAGCTGGCTCTGCTCCACTCAGCTTGTTTTTGGTCTAAAAAGCAGCCGGAAAAGGGATCCCTGCTCCTGACCCACTGTTAGTCACGCTCTCAGTGGCCCAGTGTTGAGTCACTCTCAACACATTGAAGCTATAACTAAAGCACATTTAACACCAGTGCGCTCACAGGACCTCGCAGAACCTTTGCCTCTCATTTAGAAGTCTCATGTTGTGTGCAATGCCGGGATATGACGACACAAAGTCAAGCGATTTGGTCGAGGCCGACACAGTTCCAGTGTCGGATCCGATTATGAAAGTCGGGAACGTAAATGGACGTGTAGGAGAGCACCTCTCCTCCTGGACGTTGACCAACAGGATAATAGGATACAGACAAGAATGTTGGCAAGAAATAATTGAGTAACAGTTGACAACTCCTTGCCCCGCCTCTCCAATGACCTATGAACTTGTGCAGTGTCGGAAACGATGACCGGTTGGACAATTCTGACACCAAAGCATCTGGAAATTGGCGTATGGGAGTATTTCTGGTTCCAGCATCATAAATGTTTAAGTAATCAGCTAACCCCTGAAGGACTCAGGTGTTAGCTTAGAGCTAACGGCTAAGCAGCCCCCCCCCCCCCCCCAGACAATTGTGTTTAACTCTGCAGCGTGAAAAAGATGTGTGATGATGTAACAGATAATTATTTACCAATTTAATTCTTCAGCAACCAATTTTTGTCGGTTCAAAATGTCAGCTCATTGCTAGGCTAGGCTAGGCTACAGTGGACACAATAATCCAGTGGGTCAGAGAGAATTGCGAGCCAGACTCTTACAAAACACAATAAACATGTGCTTTTAATGGACATAATCTGGCCAATCTGATCTACTGGACCAATTCTAAAAGTCAGCGTGAATACCATTCACTTGAAAAATCCAATTGTTTCCCCTAAATCTTCCTCCAATCCTGTCTTCTAATGTTTTCTTCTTCCTTTCCTTCCTCCATCTTTGTGCAGACAGTGTTTCACTGACACTGGACGTGGCTCTGCACACAAAAATGAGCCGGGTCACACGAGAGTTCCCCCTCCTGAGAACTCAAGTGCTTTGTCCGAGCCAAATCACGGGGTCAGAGGTTACCTCACACACACACGCACCCTCCAACCTTTTTACCCCCGAGCTCTGGCTGCGATGCTCCGATTCCCCGCGACAACCTGCCGAGGACCTGCGGTCAGCCCCCCTCCTCGGAGGTCAGCCTGACCGGGGTCAGGATCCATTTTTAGTGAAAACACAGTTCACGAGGGAGAGCTTCACCTCCTGCGTCGCGGAGGTTGAGCAGATTATCAGGGGTTCACGATGCTCGGAGACGGGGGATTGCGGGGAAGCTTTGAAGTACGGTGGTTATCTTTCACTGTGGCCACATTTGTTGTTGTTTCCTTTATCGCTGTTATTGAAGAAGCGGGTCAGGGCGGGTCAACTTACCTGTGAGGAGACGAGAAGGAGGCGAAACATCATCCGCCATAATATCCCTTTTAGCTTAACACCCCCCTTTTTTCCACTTAGTTTAATGGAGCATATCATCAGTATTGTCTAGGAAAGATAAAAAAAAATAATGAATTAATCACAACTACTGATTAAAAATGCTGCTAATCAACAGCTGAAATTTAAATCTGTAAGTCATTAATAATCAAGATGAGGAGCTTATTTATGAGGGGGGAAAAAAGAAAGTACTATTTTGAGACATAATTAAGATGAATTTTAAGTACACATTTTCTAACAAATACTGCACTTTTTTAAAAATGTGCTTTAATTCACCTTTAAGTATACAAGATAAGTCACTTTTCATGTAACTCTAATACCCTTGGAATAGATGATATATATATATCAGTAATAAAATCCAAATAATAATTAATTTAATTTGAAATAACTACCAAGTGCACATTAAACATTTAAATCCTTTAATATGTCACATTAGATGACTGCCATTTTGAGCAGTCACAATGTAATATAATGTTACTTTTACTTTTTGTGGAGGTTTCTAGATGTCGTAAAAAACCCAAAATTATTGGTAGGAACCAATTTTGCTCTTGAGGTGTGAGGATTTCTTGCCGCTCTTTGTAACCATACATTTCTTTTGTCTAAAATGTGTCTTCGAAAAGCAACGTTTACACTCGCGACAGTCATTTTTAAATCACCACTCATCACAGCCGACGTGTGCAGGAGAACACGGGCTACCTACTTTACCATGTGTAGCTCATAAACGCATTATTCGTAAAAAAAACACGACAGACGAAGACAAAGTGAGAATTTATCACTTAGCGTTCAGTAAAGTATCCACTAAAGCCTCGTGGAGGGAGAGCAGGTGAATTTTATTGTCGATGCTCTCATCACGTTAGTTGGCAAATCTCCCGCAAACCTGTTGCACTCCTTTCGCGGGACTTGACCTCCTGGTCAGTTTTTTTTTTTTACCAAATGCTGTCTGTGTGAATTGATTGCCCCCCCCCCCCCCCTTTCAACTGCCGCCATAATGTACCATCCTGTGTGTGTGTGTTGAGATAGAGGGGGGGGACATGGCTAATTAAACATAGTAAAAGCTGTTGAAAGGGGCTGGACACTGCCAGCACGAGGGGACTTGACACCCATGTGTTCTTATTTCTAGAGAGAGCGGGGGCAAGCGTGACGGAGGCAGGAGGCCCAGGTTGCCGCACCGCTGTCTGGCTGCTGGAGCTCAGTCGTAAGAGGAGGAGGAGGTGGCGGCGGCGGCGGCACTGGAGGAGGAAGGTGGTGTCGATATTAACTGCAATTCCAGACCTTCTACGACTAGTCTCTCTTTGGTTTTTTTTTTTCAAACTCCCCTCCTGCTCTCCAGCCAGCAGAGAGCTCTAACCCCCTAACACCCTCGTCTACACACACTTTACTGTATACACACACATTCCAGGAGTCAGGGATGGGAGCGTGACAATCGGGAAACAACGGCTGTTAGTTACAGAAAATGCATTAGTGCGTGAGCCCGGGCAGCCGAGCGGAGGAGAGGAAGTGGTGGGATTACGCCCGAGCTTGGACGCGGAGAACACAGGGCCGTGTCTTAACCCCCTCCTCTCCCCCTGTAGTAAACTGTCCAGATTTACAAGGCCTCCGGGGACACAGATACCCCATCCTCGTCCTGTCAAACCTCGACAGCTCCTGATTTAAAAATAATCCTAAATCAGTGCATGACAGTTGTCAGCGGGGCAGAAGGAGGTCAGAGGAGAAGAAGCCAATGGCGTCAGGCGCCTGGGTTTGTTGGATAAGAGATAAACCCTGTAAAAGAGCCGCAAAGAGCCCCAATATTGGGTTAAATATAGTGATTTGGTGGATTAAAGTGACGACAGGGCGATGCTTCAAATAAAGACGTGTTCCTGTTGAGACTGTCGATTCTCAACTTCTGCTTTTTGGGCCTTTTCTGCTGCACGACTGTCACCGCGGAGGGACTTTGACTCTGTGGGGCAGTGGTTCAGGTTCAGAAATGAGGATTTCAAGATGTTTATGCAAGTCTGAAGACGACATAAGCGGCTTTTAGGACACGCACTGAAGCGTGGAAATTGACCGGAGTTGTGGGGCCACATGGCGGAATAGTGTCTAGCGCTGTTGCTTCTCTGGTTCGAATCTTAGTTCCGACCAAGGGCCAAGGGGTGCTAGTAAGTAAGTAAGAGAGTCAAGGTTGAGACGGAGTTGAAAGAAGAAGAAGAAGGAGAAGACAACTCTGGCTTCTCTGGCTTGGTTGTTTGAAGAACCTCTATGGTTGGCAGGAAAAATATGAACAAGTTATCCATATTTTTCCAGAATTAAGTCCAAGGGGTCAAGTGTCAGGTGCCACCCTTCGCCTGAATGTTCCGTACATTCTGCGAAAAAACTAGACCACTGCATGGTCAACATTTCTCTATTCAGACCCAATCTGAGTCTGAGAGAATATCTGAGTATCTGAGCTCAACACTCAAGGTCCCCCCCCCCCTGATTTTCTGTCTGTGAACTGCAGCTATTACCACGGTGATTGCTTGGTTTCACTGCTCAGATCTGCACACATACTCAGACTGGCCCGTTTTTTGCCCGTTACCTGATTACAACTTGAACCCAGCTCAGCGTCCAGACAGGTCCCCGAAAGCTCGAGTCAGGTTTCCCTGCTCTGTTGTGAACGCATGTGACCCAGACAAGCTCCTGCTGTGTTTGTTACATGTGAACATCTGACATGCAGACAGATTATCTGACAAATTTGTTTTTTAGACGGTTAATTACGACATTTCCGGTGCACTCTCCTTCAGTTTTATAGGTTGTTTACATCATCTTGCGCCACATCGCCCTTTGCTCTGGTGGTAAGTCATGTTCTCACATCAAAGCAGTTACCTTTGTGAGTATAGTGTTATCATGTAACGTCTGGAAATAACGGCCCAAAAGATCAGATTTGGGGTGAAATGCTGTTGTTCTTGTTTATGGGATCGTAAACACTGAGGAACCCCTGCTCTAATATATAACACCACATTTCCACCGATCACTTCAACCAGGGTTTAAGTGGGTTGTTGACCATTAGAATGTGTTTAATCTGCATTTAAACCTGGGTCAAATGACGTACATTCAAGTTTTTATCGGCTTTAGCTCCGACTGGCAAAGCTACGATGCGCATTCATCGTCCTGTTGTTATCATTAATCTTTGTAGTGATCCTTGCTTTTTAAATATTGAGACAGCACTGATTATCGTTAATCGAACGACCTAAACAATCGATTTAAACATTGACTAAAATAAACAATGCTAAATTCCAACCATTGTAACCTGTGTCAAAGAAATCGTAAGTATATGTCGAGCATGTGCTAATTTTCCTACGAAAGACTTTTTGGGTTTTATCCACACAGAAACACAACTTTCCAAGTACAAACTAGTGTTTTTCGTCAACATCGTTTCACGAAATGTCTTCATACTTACTCTATATACTGTATGTTGTTGTAGTTTCTATGCCAGGCCAGTATGTGGTGCTGTAACAACGCTTTATTATCACAGAAACAGAGACCGAGTCAGGGCAATAAGGTAAGAAAATTAAAATGACCATAAAGCGAATAATCAAAACAAACTCCAAACACCAGAAGAAGACGACGATGAGGAAGATAGCGACAGCAAATTGTAGCGCGAGCACAAAGTTCCATAGGTTAGTGTCACTCTGGGATCTGTTTTCAGGACTGATAAAATACAGTACATTTTTGGGATTCTCATGTGTACAGGCCAAAGAAAGACTTTCCCTCTGCTCTGACAGATATATCTGCCTGGATCTCTCAGAGCAGTAAATAACAACACTTCACTATCCTCCTCCTTTCCCTGTTCCAGCTACTGCTCCCCGCTGGTGTATGTTTCTCACCGCCGCGGCATCGCCTCCAACCGGACGCGCTCCGGCAGCGTCTCCTGTGATCACCGCGGGCCTCGGAGGACTCCTTCAACAGAAACAGGAAGCGCTTCGCGGCGCGGGTCGCGACCCCTCTCATTCAGCCCCATGAGTCAAGCAGGGCCCACCGCGGCGAAACACAGGGAAAGTTCCGGTCCCATCAACAAGGTGTGGAAGGATAGTCAGACGGGAGGAGGAAGAGGAGGAGGAGGAGGGAGGAGAGACTCGCTGTGTGTGTGTGTGTGTGTGAGTCAGAAGGAGAGAGGTGCACATCTGTTGAGCTGTAGCCGTGTAACATTATTACACACACACAAGGTCGGCAGAGTCTCACCTAAACGCTACTACAGCTGCATGTGATACACGGCTGCGTCCACCGTACGAGCTGATACTGAACAAATGTTAGGTCCCTGCAGACGAGTGATCTGAGGCTCTGGGCCAGAACATTCAGCCCCATAACTGAAGCGCTGCAGTGAGGGAAAAAGGTGAGCAGAAGCCAACACGCGTCGTAAATGTAGATACACACTGTGTTTTTTTTTGTAGCATTTACTACTACTACTTCGCTGATGTCGTAAATTATCGCAGATCTGAGTAAGACAGCGTTGTTTCACAATAAAGCCGAATATGACGCGACTTTCTGACTCAAACTTGTCGTTATTTACGATTTTAAAAGTAATCGCACAGTGTAATTGGATGGCGGAAGGGAATTGGGCTTCTAACTGGAGGGTTGCCAGTTTGAAACCCTACCAGATCAAGGGCCGCTGGTACCCAAAAGGTAGCCAAACCTCATCGGTCATTGTTAAGTGTCTAATGTTCTCGTATTGTCGGTCTCAAGCGCGGATAAATGGGAGGGGTTGCGTCAAATACAATCTTTGGATCATCCGCTGTGGCGGGAGAAGTAATTGTGATAGTGAAACAATCTATTCTTCCCCTAAAAGACTTGATTTCAATCTCTGCTGCTGCTCCCCAATTTTTCCGTTTCACCACAACCTGTCTAGGCAGATAGCCGCACATGTTTGAGACATAATTAAAATGAATTTTAACACATTTAAGTACACATTTTCTTACAAATACTGCCCTTTTTTAAAAGTGTGTTTTGTTTAAGTATATATAGTATATAAGAATTAGTCACAGGAAATGTCTTTGTATCAACATGTTTTTGAAAAAGCTGTGTAATCGGATCACGAAACGGTCATGAATGTGGAATTGTGTGTTGCTACTTTAATATAAATTTACTATCTATGTACATTGAGGAATTATCAGCTAAAAGTGCTTTATTATCATGAATTGTATTATTATTTTTATTATTGCTCAAATTAACGGTGAAAGACACATATTTTACTGGGAGATAGGGATTTTAAGGGAACAGCTTAAGTATAAGATTGAGTCAATCAGAGCTAATCAGTTGCAACATGATGATATTTTATCTTAATCATGTAAGGAAAGGTGAGATATTTATTAACATCTGTCATTGCAGAGTCAAGAGAATCAGCTCACCTGGCGTCGCTGATCTCCTCCACACCTGTGACTCATTCTCCCTAATTAGGCAGCAGTCGCTTATATAAACCTGCTGTCCTCCACTGCTCCCTGCCAGATTGGCTGCTGTGTATTATGGGGTTTTTGTTTGGATGGATTTCAGCCTCTTTTTTGACCTTGATTTTCTGTTTGCCTTCATTATTAAACTGATCCTCAGTCTTCTCTGCCAGTAAACTGACTATTCATTAGATCATTTTCACTATTCTGTTTTACTCTGTTGCATGATGACTCGATGCCAAGTCCCTGGAGTGTCGTGGGACACGACTGGACTTGTCCAGACTTGTCTGAAGACTGGGAAAAACAATTGTGTCCTACAACTTCAAAATGTCATGACATGACATTTCTATTTGTAAGGAAACGAATGGCAAAGAAAACAAGTTTATTTGTAGCTATAGGACATTTCATACACCTCGGGCTTTTCAAAGTAATAAGAAAATATGGATGTTGACAACACTGACAGTGCACAGTTACAGACTAATGCAGTGAATTACAACCACAGCTCCACAGTTCGTATACTTGGACTGTGCGAGTCCACGAAAATAAGACACTTACTGATGTGGACGCTTTTTGTGCCAAAGATTCGAGGCTTTTTTTTGGCCAAAACACGGAGCTGATGTCATGGGAGCTGTGTTAATGTTCATGTTCAGACCACATCTGATATTTCACTTTAATGGAGGGGTGTTAAGTGTGGGGTGGAAGCCAGTCCGAAACATCGGAGAGATGGACAAAGTAAGTTAAAAAAAACCCACACAGATTCCTTCCTTCCTCCACTGACTCCACGATTATCACATCACTCCCGATTTCAACTTGGCAGATAATCTTTACTTAATAGCTCCCGCTTAAAGTCCGGCTAATACGGTGTTCTCTGACTTCTTTATACCTGAGGGGGGTTTTTAAAATAGAGAAATCCCTATTTAGCACAATAATTCACACTTCACAGCTCGAAGTGAGCCTCCAGACTTGACCCCAGTGAGACGTAAAGTGACACTGATTTTATTGCTAACATGAGAAAAGCTCTATTTTCTTTATTTAACTGATACATCGATTCAAATGCACAGTCTCTGCGTCACTTTACCGACCTGATCTACAGGGCTCTTTAGTGATTTGACAAATGCTGTTTCCCACTGTAGAACTTTCCAGCAGGCAAATCTATCACTCATTTATTGTTATATGTGACAGAGATTATGTTTAAAATAACCTCCAGTCTGTGTGTTTGGAGCGTGTGCTGTTCTAATCAAAGCTCAGTTGGTATCAAAGCACTGTTGTGATCAAAGCTTTGCTATCAAAGCTCTTTTGTTGTATGTTAACCTCGTATGTGTCTTTGTCAAACTTCTAATCATCAGAACTCGTACGACTTAACTGTGTGTGAAATTAATCTTCATAAAGACACTCGAGTTGTTCCCGCCATACGGATTATTAAGCTGAAAGGATCTGGACAGTTGTAAAACCGCTTTCGGAGCCGAGTGCCGAGCGGAGAACAGCGATCGTGAAGGACCAAAACTGGAGACCCAGAGACGCTGGTGAAGCGGCCGTGAACCACTAAAACGGAGGGAGTGCCGCAGCCGTAAGGAAGGCTGTGAAGATCGCATAAGGAATACAGAGCTGATAAAAGTGACTGTGTTCTGGGAGCTAAACCGTTGAGCTACTACCGGTGCTACGGAAGAGCCTCACAGACTGTGACGTTGTGACCTGTGCCATTCGTGGACGAGTCGTTTGCAAAAAACTGAATCCTTTGAACGAACCACACTTTTTGAGAGAATCAAATCTTTTAAACAATTCCTTTTCAGGAGTGAGTCAGGAATTCAGAGAAGCAAAATGGCAGACAACAAGCCAGATCTGGAAAACCTACAGCGGAGACGGTCAAATGAGCAGCGGAACCTGACAGCGCGTATTAACCGCCTTAATGTCTACGCTGGCCATCTATGTCAAGATAAATTGTCGGGAGAGTTGGCAGGATTGAGGAGCGATTATGGTGTTTTCGTCGATGCCTGCAATGAATATATCGAGGAACTGGGACAGATAGACCCAACGGACGACAACTGTGAACTGAGCGACGCCCTGGCAAAGAGGGACGCCATTGTGCAAAGGTACCGTGAGACTATGGAAATACTGTGGTTCAAGGATGCTGCGCGGGATATAGACGCCCACGTGACAGAGTTCAATTCGGCTTTCGATCAGGTCGAGGCACTCGGGAGGAAAAATGTAGTGCCGTGGAATCAGCAAGAGGCCGAAAGAAGAACACTGGATCGGAAACTCCATAAACTCAGAGATGCTGTGTATGCTTGGAGAGACTATCGGCCACACGGAAAAGAGAAATGGACACTCCTTTTAAGATTAGAAAAAAAAAAGGAGGAACTGATGGATGAGTGGGCATGCCGCCGGGATAACAAACGCAATGACGAAGGCAGCAGTGAGAGAAGTGAGGAGGAAGAGGACAAAGGAAGCAAGCACACCATTTTTACCAGACCAGTAACCCATGCTAGTACTACCCCACCTGTGCACCCCCACTCTGCAATCAGGCAGGGTACCATGGAAACCGGATGCCCCCCTCAGCAGCCTCAACAACCTAGTCATGGACCCACTGTCAGTTTCGCTCGGCCACCAACCCTCACCAGCACACCACGGCCACCGAGGCTTCACACCGCCCCCGCCAACTCCAGTATGGGACAAGAGAGCACAGTGCACGCCAGCAACTTTGGCGCGGACAGCTCCTTTGCCCAAACCACAGTAACATTCATGCCAGTAAGCTTGCCCAAATTCTCTGGAGAGAGTAGAGACTATTGGCCCTGGAAGGCCGAATGGGAGAGTATCCAGGCTCAGTTGGACCCCGCAGTACCACGGGAGATCAAGAAGCTTCAGCTGTTGGAAAGCATAAGTGAGCCTGTGAAAAATGACCTCCGATTATGGTATTGCAAGGACGTAAGCGGTGTCTTCAGAAAACTAGAGGACTGCTACGGCGATAAAGCACTCACAGCAGAAGAAATCATATTGGAATTACAGTCAAGACCGATTGTGAAAGATCATCAGCCACGTGAGATGTTAGAGTTGATCTTAGCAATAGAGAGAGGAGTAATGGACCTAAAATACCTGGGGTGGGAAAAAGCTCTTAATGACCCCATACTGATGTGGTCTTTAGAGCACAGTCTCCCTGACCGTATGCAAAGCCTCTTTCAGGAATGCGGCTCCAAGGAAGATGCTCTCCCGGGAACCCGTATCGAGAGGCTCTTGCTGTTCTTGCAAAGCCAAAGGCCTATGCTTAGAAGAAAGGCGTCTTTGAAGCCAAATCAGTCCAGCAAGCCAAACCCCACTCACACTCCTGAAAGCCCCAACTACCGCGAGAAGCCGGCTGATTGGAGGAGAGAGAGGAAGTTGTTCACTAGGGCGACAGCAAGTAAGGTCATAGCCCCCACAGGAGATCACCACCAGAAACCATGCGCCATGTGCGGCGAGGAGGGACATGAACTATTCCGCTGTGAAACCTTTAGGAAAGCCTCCCCGTCAGAGAGAAAGACTCAAGTAGAAAAGGCAAAAGTATGCAAAAAGTGCCTGGGTGACCACAGGGTCGACAGTACCTGCACTCCAAGGTTCCTCTGTAAAAATGAGAGGTGTAAGAAAGATGACGTCCCGGCAGACCACCACTATTTTCTCTGCCCTAAGGGTGCCACAAAGAAGGGGAAACCTTGCGGTGCCACAGAGGAGCAGGAGGCTGCGCTCGCCCAGTTAGGATTAACGCCCCGCCAGTTGGAAGATGTCTGCAAACTCTTTACAAACAAGGCAGCAGTGAGAGTGTGTTCTGGCCGGGATCCACTGGAGCCGGATGAGTTACCAGAGTACCCTGTCCTCATGATGCTTGTGCACGTCACAACGAAGAGAGGAGACAGCATCGGGGCCTTGATTGACCTCGCCTCTGACACTAATTACATAACGCACCAAGCTGCAGAGAGACTCGGACTGACTGGCAAACCGGTCTCAATTGCTTTGCATGGAGTTAATACATTCAAAGAGATAGTACCAACGAAAAGGTATCTCCTAACAATAAGAGTGGGGACCTCACGAGGGACTATGAGGCTTCACCGAATGGCCTGTTATGGTTTGGATACCATTGCCAAAGTGGGCCAAGTAGTAACATCAGAGGGCTTGGAGCAGTTTTTCCCCGGAGTTGAACCGGGGGAACTGGCTCGCCCAGAAAGCATCGATCTACTCGTCAGCGCTCGAGAAAGCCCCCTATATCCGGATAAACTGCAAAGGGTCGGTGCCTTGGTGTTGTGGGACGGTCCCCTTGGCAAAACTGTGAGTGGTACGCAAACCTGAAATTGATAATGCAGTATAATTATCCATACACAAATAGCCTTTGAAATGTATTAAAATCGGTATAATGCTGCGTTTGTGTAACGTAGCGTGGGTCAAAACAAAATGCCAAAAAGTGGATTCTAAATCTTCATTATCTTCCACTTCTTGTGTTCCAGATTCTTTGATCTGTTGTGAGAGTCGCCATGACTAATTCAAATAAAGTTTATACACGGCGCGCATGCTCAGCGTCTTCTTAGGTTTTGGCGTTTTTGTGTTTGGTGTATTTCTGTACAGCGCCACACCCAGGCCTGGCATATGTCCTACAGCTTTTAGAGTTTTGTTGGGGGGGGGGGTTGTGTGGTGTTTACGTAAAACGTTTTTTGCACGTTTTTTTTACGTAAAACGTTTATTTCCTGACATCATATAAGAAAGAATGTCACATATTTGACCTTCAAGCGATTTCCACTCAAAGCTTATTATCTTTTGTGACTGAGCGCCGCTGCCTTCGTGTCACACAGCACCTCGTCAGTAACCGTATCCTCGATGCGCTTCTACGGTGATCAGAATCATCATCTTTTTCTTTTTTTTTAACAAATGAATTGGCTTTACCTCCGGCTGAATTTATGCCTTTGCCAGGTCTGGTATTTGTCCCTCCTTTTTTTTTTGGGACCAGCTGTTTTCTTTCCTGAGGTAAATCTCTATAAATCAATGAGAGTTAATCTGCTGAGAAGATTGTGTGTGCTTGGCGCGGCTGTGGCTGCACTCCATCTCCATTGGTTACAGAGCATCCATCAAGCGCTCAATGGAGGCTGAGCGGACGAGTGACACCCTGATCCTCAACCCCCCTCCCAAAAACTCCTCCTCGCGACTTCTTCATAATATTATCTCAGAATAATTGCAGCGTGAATCTCTGGTTTTTGGAGATAAAACCACACATTTTAGTCTATTTTATGGCAGCGTGATCTGTTGTGGAGTTCCACGCTACCGCATCTCCACTTTATCTGGATGTCCTTTTGGCCCGGGGGCTGCCAAAAAACAGCTCTTCCTCCCCGCTCCGTCTCTGATGTCGTGCTGCATCGGAAAGTCGATCTGATTGCCCCCGTCATTCATCATGTAACTTAAACTGCGGGGGGAACCGTCAAGTGAAGGCGAGGGGCTTCTTCTTCTTCTTCTTCTGCTTCTCCTTCAGCGTGATATAATGCCCGGAGCCACACGGCGTACAAATCATCTTTCTGGAGATGGGGTTCAGGGAATTCTTCACATTCTGTCTCTGTGGATTACCTGGTTTCAGTAACACGTGTACATTTATAATAAGTAGATACACTTGTCATTTGCGGGGAGCTACTGTATCACTATGTGAGGAGGAGGAGGAGGAGGAGGTAGAAATTAGACGAGTGAGGCAGCAGCATGTTAGGCTTTCGAACCCTGCGTGACCCTTGTTGGTGTTTACCCAGGTTGTCCTCTAGCTCCTCCTCCCTCCTCCTCCTCCTCCTCCTTCTCCGTCCAGCTCCCATCATCTGCTGTTTCCCAGGTGAGAGGAGGCCTTGTTGACAAGCAAAATATCTCCTAAACCAGATGACAAATGTTCAAAGAAGACCCCTTTTTTTTTTTACAAGCCAGAGTGACGTCAACACGGAGGACACAGCTGGTAGCTTGTTAGCTCAAGTGCTTCCTGCTCACGCTCACACATGTCCACTGATAGCGAGAGACATCGAAACAAAAAATAATTAGTTTAATTTAACTGTTTTTGTCTTTGTGATATACTTTTGTTTCCCTAACGATCTTCATTGTCCTATACAGATTATATAACATAAGAAAAAATAGTTTTTGGGAAAGAAATATGGTTAAAATGTTGATATGGAGAAAACATTGCTGTATTTATTTCTTTTTTTGTGCATATAAAACAAATAAAACTGTCTTTTTATGCCACAAACATGAATATTAAGCTATGACTGAGCCATAAACTCACTAACACATGGAAATAAAATGGGAAATTTGATTAGTTAAAACCCTTTTCATTTGAGGTTTTCACTCCCATGTTGGAATAAAGATAAAGATGCTGTTAAACAAAAGTTAGTGGAAACTCACTGATCAGCATTTTGACTTTCATAGAGATTTGTAACTCAAATGTGAAATAAAAACACCAAATAATGATATAAAGAAGCATTTAATTGCTTTCAATTCAATAATAAAGGGCTTTGGTGTCCAATAAAGACTAAATAACATTAGAAAGAAATGTATTTCCAAACAGACATTTGGGGGAAAAAACTTAAATTAAATAAAAGTAAGGTTAATAGCGGATAAAATACAGTTGCTATATAAACTCTGATGCATTAAGTGCAAAAGTTAATGTCCCAACTCTTTCATTTTAGGTTTCCACTCACGTTGAAATACACTGTAGATAAAGAGGCTTTTATCGAGATTCATAAATCAAAAGGCATTTACATTAAACTAAAAAACACAGTCTCACATAAGTTTTATATAGAAAATAGAACAAAATTGGAGTCGGTGTAAAAACCATCTCAAAACCATCAACCTCTGCAAAATGCCATGATCAGTTTGAAGCAGCATTTATCAGGAGACGGAGGGTGTTTTTTTTTTATGAGCCTGTTTTTATGCGCATTTTCGATCTGTACGTATAAACAGTACAGAAGATGAGAATAACTCTTAAATATCACAGATTTTAAAACGTATTTTTATGCTTGAGGGCGGTGGTAAAGTTGACGTATTGATAAAAGGTAAAAATTAATAAGTGGAAACTTCAGATTCAGCGATTAAAGATTTATGTTAAGAAAACTAAATCTCACCTTCAGCTTCTACACGTTTCTGCCCTGGAAAAAATACCAGGAATTGGGACGAGAGGAGGAGGAAATGATAACATTAAATATTAAAAATATTACTGTAAGAATAAACTGGAGCAGCAACATTACGCAACCATGTATCAACAGCTACGGTTGCTCTTTTATTTACATCATATATATTTATATAAAGGCATGGTTTTTTTTTAACCCTAGGGTTCTCAAACTTTGGCACTTGGAGGAAAATCAGAAATAATGTTCTACTGAAAATGCCAGGGTATGTGATCTGAGTGAATTAAATAAAGCAAAACATGACGATAGACGCTTACTCCACTGCTAACTCTGCTGCTTAATCGATAGTTAGCTCCCCTGCAAGGCCATTTGTAACGCTGTCACTAACTAATAGCTGCTAACTTCGCTAACTAACTCTGCTGATAACTAACTTATTGTTAACTCTCCTGCTAACTCCATTGTTGACACCGTTGCCATCTAAACTGCTAAATGCACCGCTAACATTGCTGTTTAAACCATTGCTAAATAAGATGCTTACTCCTCCGCTAACTCTATTTTCAATAATTCAGTTTTCTTAATGTCATATAAATACGTTAGTCTGCCTAAAACTGAGCTAGTCTTAATCGGACTAACATACTTGGATAATGCGATTCATAGTCCGATTACTCGTGCATGTATACGCTTAGTCGGACTGGAGTCGTACTTGGTGATGTTCTGCGCATGCATCAAAGTTTCCTTTTGAGATCGAGAGGTACAGCGCCACCTACAGGGGTGGAGTCAGACATACACGGGCAATAAATTGATTTTCTCCTCCGCATGTATACTCAGACTCGGCAAGTTGTCCGATTGCCTGTCTTAGTTGGACTAAAATTGGACTTTTAACATACATGTAAACACAGTGACTGCCTCTAGGTGATTTTGCGCTTCTCGTTACAGACTCAGCTGCCACATGGAGTTCCTTCCTCCTTGTTGCCACCTCTCACCGGGGCTTTTTTTCAAAGCAAGGTCTGATGGAGACCACACGGGGAGAGGGAATCAAGGAAAACATGTCCGACAAACACAAGCAACGACGGCTGATGTAGCCTTTCATCTGCCCCGAGCCAGCGCTGAGAACGTGGGAGGAGAATTCAAAGCAGCTCTGGAATCAGAGTCTCACCGCTCACTTAGCCTTTTCACAAACCTAAACTTGGACCGCGGCGGTGAAATGTACGTTTGGTGTTTATAACCTTTTTATTGACGAGAGTAAAGACGTGGATTCCTTTTGTCAGACACTGTTAAGAACGGGTCAAGCAGGTCAGTCCTGGACACAAGTGCCAGAGGAAAAGTCATAGGAGGAGGAGGAGGAGGGGAAAGTGGGGGAATCCCTGGTCCAAGATGACTCCATTTCCCTCCTATTGTTCATCATCCTGAGCGTCTTCTTTCCATTCGAGAAGCGTGAAGTAATGACTCAAAACTCAAACATCGGCCCCAGAGGAACTCCTCACTGGCAAAGAATGTCCAAACGAGTTGCAGGGGCTTCTCAAACGCCAGCGCTGCTCGCTCTTAAAACAATGCCTGAAAAATCACACACAAAAACACACACACACAGACACACAGAGATGGAGCTGGCTTGATTTTCAGACACCAGCGGAACCGAGCCACGGTGGGAAACTGGAATGAGGACTCTTAACAGTTTAAGGTTACACTTTGTGTTTTAATAAGTTTGACTGGGAGCCAGAGGGGGGTTTAATCCTAATGGCCCCCGCAGCCTTGCACCGTGATGTGCCTGGGTACGGTGATTAGCTCGAGGTGGTGGTGGTGGTTTTGGGGGGAGGGGGGGCTGAGATTTACAGATGAACCCGAGGCGGCGCTGGGTTTCAGCTCCCCGCTGGTGTAAACTGTGGGTGGCAAGGAGATAAAACATGAGGCAGACTCTGCATTGTTTACGCTGCCTGTTTGTGGTCAGCATCCATGCAGGGGCGTGTGTGTAGCAGCCCTTATGTCTCTGCTTTGTTGCACTGGGATGCTAACAACCCCTATAACGAGGGAATTAATTATAATAATCACATTCATTTAGAAATAGATGTATTATTAGTTGGCGTTTGCATCTTCATGCTTAGTAGCAGAGACCAGTTTTTTGTGTCAGGGTCAAGAGAATGACGTATGTAGAGATTAGCCTTAGAAAGATTAGCTGACGTTGTCGGCAAAATGATCTGCTAATAAAGGTTTGATTGTCGATTAATTGTCAGTTACGTTGTCGAGCATCTTTTTCACACTGTGGTGCTGGACGAAATCTCGCTTTCTGGGACTTACTCCACCGCTAACTCCGCTGCTAACTCGATTTGTTAGCATCCCTGCACGGCCATTGTTCACACTGTCACTAACTAATAGCTGCTAACTCCGCTGGTAACTAAGTTATTATTAACTCTCCTTCTAACTCCACTGTTTAAACCATTGCTAATGAAGTTGCTAACTCTGCCATTGACTCTACTGCTAACTACTGTTTAAACTATTGCTAATGAAGCTGCTAACTCTGCCATTGACTCTACTGCTAACTCTACTGTTTAAACCATTGCTAATGAAGTTGCTAACTCAGCAGGTAACAATGCCATTAACTCTAATGCTAACTCTATTGTTTAAACCATTGCTAATGAAGCTGCTAATACTGCTCTTGCCGCTAACTCCCCTGCTAACTTACTTGCTTTTGTTTTCATTACTTAGCTGCCTGGTGTAGAATGAGAAGAATGATGACACGTCGCTTTTTTAAAATGTTTTGCTGTCATGACTGTCTGCCGTTTTAGCTTCTTTGTGTCCTCCATTTTTACGACAAAACAATATAACGTCACTGTTCCTCTATCTTCTTCGGATGAGCAGAGAGGGCATGAGTGCGAGCTAATGTGCATTCACATCCACCTTGCAGGACAACGTCGTAATATCTGATTAAAACAGTCTGAAATGCCTCCAGGCATTATTAGTCCTTTATTCAATTTTGTCCTTTGTTTGTTTGTTCTTTAATTTTGGGTATGGGAAACCGTTAAAACATGTAAGTTTTAATAAAACAAGTGAATGACCATTGCAGTGTTTGCTGAGCACTGGCACAAATGGCATTGGCAGGAAGATACGTCCACATAACTTACGCATCAGTGTCAACACGCTGTCAAACGCCATAAATTCCTTTTGTTAAATCCCTTCGAGCGTCACATCGACAACTACAATTTGTCAGATTTCTAAGAGGAAATGTCTCCAAACTGGAGAAATGTGTTGCGAGAGTGAGCTCCTCCAAAAGCAAACACGCTAAAACAAGCTAAAAAAAATAAAAAAATAGTGACAGCTACATATCTTCACGTAAAGAGACCACACAGCTTGGCAAATGTGTGGTGGTCGTTTTTAAAAGCCAGCACTTGTCCTGGCTGACATTTGGACTGAAAGCCTCGTGGTTATTGTGTTGTTTCACACTGTTTAGCGTCGATAGGGTGGAGGTGGTGGTGGAGGTGGTGGTTTCTGCTGCTGCTGGTGTGTGTGGACGGAGCCAGGCGGGGAGGGGACCACCTCTCTGCTGGCTGACCCACCCTGGCTGCTCGGGGCATGGGGGGACAGGTGGACTTGGACCCCCCATACTTCCCCACGGACCTCCAGGATAGCGTACTTAGCCCTGTCTCCCCAGGATTACAATTTATTATGCAATGAAATGGATTTTTACGAGGAAATCAGACATTTTTTTGCGCTTATCTCTCATTTTTTGGTTTATTTACAGCCAAAAAGAGAGAAAATGCTAATCCTCTTTCAATGAATCTAAACTTAAGTTAATGTTTAAATAGTATATAAATACATTAATAGACATTGTTTAAAGTGATAGCAAGAGACATGTATTTAAAGTTGGACAAGCTCAGCTCTTTAACTTAACACTAATAAAGTTTATTATCCAGTTGTGGTTTTTTTTGTGTTTAAATATGATAATTTTAAACATTTACAATTGAATTCACTGATTTCTAGTGTATACATTTCCTTGATTATCTCCTCCACACCTGCTTATGTTGTATTTGTTTCAAGAAAAATCCAAAAATAAGTCAATTTTATGTGAATGCACCTGCATTTCATTTCAATTATTGCGGAAAAGTCAAAGACAGAGAGACACTGAGTACGTGTCATAATAAATAACGTGACGTCGTACGTAATAGTCATTTGAACTTAATATTAACTATTAGCTGAGACATAAATATACCCTTAACGGCCGTGAATCTTGAGTGAAAAGCACTTAAACTGGTCCTCAAGACGGAGGAAACACGTTTCATATGCAGCCACACGCAGCAGAAAATCTGCTTTGTCCACTGCTGCAAACCACAGAATATGAATAATTTAACTATATTCTTTTTTTTAATAAAATTTTCATAAGGTTATTTGGGGCAGAAGGCTAACACAGTGTTAGCTAGATTGCAGGGGATGTAATTGAGCTACACATGAGCAGAATTCAATTGAGGATTCTTTTTAAGTTAGAAATTGGAAAAGTTATGGTGCAGTTTTGGTATAACTTTTTTTTTATATATATATAAGTTATACATTCATGGCCGTACATTGAATGATAATGACGTACAGAAACTTAAAATGTACCAAAAAAACAAACAACAATCTTTGGAATTACAGGAGGATTAATATCGCGACACTTTGGTCGTATCGTGCAACCTAAACCCTCTCTACTGTTCCACACATAAATCTCACAGAGAGCGTGACTAACCGGGGCGGTAACAGGAGCCGGGACTGGCGGTCCCTGCGGACCCCGGCCTGCATGTAGGGGTTTTAGACTCCTCTGCTGTAAGGACCGGGCCCCAGAACCTCTGCGGGGCCCCCCAGAGGACCCTGTGAAACCAAACAGTGAGGTCAGCGCTGGGCTCCCATCTCACAGCGAGGATTACACCGAGATACACACACACATACGCACAACGAGCGGAGACCGCTGAGACCGAGACTGGGATTAAGTCATTAAGAGGATCCGTCGTCTAAAACCTCAGACAGAGACTTTCTTTGTAAAAAGATATTCTTGTGTCTTATTCTCAGTGATGGACTTTTTCTAACTGTGAGCAGAAAGGGACCCAGCACGTCCTGTTTTCTTTACTTTCCCTGGATGAATAAACGCCTCTGCTGTTTATAAGACAATGGAATGAGCTAAAGAGCAGACGGACGCTTCCATATCACTCATACTGACCATTTCCCTGCATGCACCTGCACGACATACGCACAGTGAAACTCAATCTCCAATAACCTCCACAACCCTAACGCTAGATTTTTGCTTTTTTACTATATCAAGCAGGTGCTAATGACCTCCAGAGTTGGTGAAATGCATTGGATCCATGTTTCTCAAACTGTGGTACGGGTACCACCAGTGGTACGCAAGCTTCCTCTGGTGGTTCTTGGAGGAGCTGGACAAAAATTCAGAAAGGTTGGGTCAGGTTAAAATACATGCTGTGCAAAAGTCTTAAGGCCCATTTTTACTCTACGCAAAAGATGGAGATGGACGAGGCTTTCGTCCGAACTTTGCGTACATTTTGGCGTTGTTCACGTCGCAGGAGAGTTTACGATGACGCACGAAAATGGAACAATACAACCAGAAATCGTGGGGAAATTACCTCTTCAATGGTCGCCAATGCAAAAGACACACAGAGTTATGTAGGGTAGTGATGGAGATGATGTTTGGGGTGGATGTAAAACAGATGCAAATGGGGTTAGAGCTGCAACTAATGATTATTTTCATAATCGGTTAATCTGTCGATTGTTTCCTCGATTAACGGAGTAACCGCTTGGTCCATAAAATGTCAGAAAATGTGGAAAAATGTCAATCAGTGTTTCTCAAACCTGGAAATGATTCAGTTTGAATGATTTCTTTGTTATGTGGAGCAAAGAAAACCTGTACTGACGCTTTTACTTTTATTTATTTAAATTGTATAGGCTGCACCATGGGACGTTCACTTGTTTCTAGTGTCTGGAAGTTAGTGTCTGTTTTTATTGTTAAACAAGCACAATATCTAAAGGCGTGAAGTCGAAAGAAGAAGAATATCGATATAAAAGTGTCATATTTACTGCCTTCTTGCCACATTTGTGTCTCGGAGGAACAGCATATCATAACAGGACAACAAAATGGAGAATCTAAATATACAAGTTGGCAAAATGTGAAACATGAGACGAATATGGACTAAATATTGAAATAAGTCGACGTAGAACAACACGAACATCCTTCCTGTGTCTTTTATTTCCTCATCATTTAGTGTTTAACGATTTAGTAATACAAACATACTGTACATACTTCATATGAATAAGAGTAGAACTCAAACAACACCGATGCGACGCAAAACTTTTTGCGTATTCTCCTAATCTCGTGCCCTAAAATGCTACTTTGAAGTTTTCAAACGCGTCTTTTTTCGTAACGTAGCTGAACCTCATTCCTGAGGCACAAGATCCACCAACAACAACAACATGAAACCAACACAGCAAAACGCTTATGCTGACAAAAAGGATGATTCACTCACACACACACACACACACACACCCACTCATCAATGCTCAGTTTTAGCCTCTCCTGTGTTTGGACAGTAACGCTAGTCCGCAGGGTTTTGGGTGTGGAGAGCAACCTGTTGAGAATAATTCACGCGGGTGTCAAAAGTGGGAATCTCGGGGTTCTCTTACATTCTGTGGGCCACACACGAACGCTTTAAAAAAATCCTTTCGGGCCCCATTTGTCAACATCATACGCATCAATTGTAAATCTCATTTCATTTATTTCTTTCAGCCCAGTCAGAGCGTCGTAAATTCAACGTCGCTGCTGTCTGTGAATGTAAGAGGATTTTAAGGAATGTTTATGTAACACGCGCAGTATTTATATCCCTTTTATAAGTTTAAAAATGAGATACTGCAATATCAGTTTGCTTTTCTACAGCTTTGATTTACAGTTTCGGATTTTGTCAATGATAAAAAGTTGTTATTGGGCAGAAATCAACTCAATATTTGTCCCCAGAGTTCATTTATAAGCGGAAAATGAGCCCAAGAGTGGAAATCTTTTAAAGATACAGTCATGTTTCATACATATTGAAGAAAATCACATAGAGAATATTCTAAATATATTCTTTTGTGGTTTTCAAAACAAAATCTTCATTCACGAGAAAAGATACTTCGTAAATTCATCATAAAAAAACACAACATAACATGAATTTAACATTTCCATAGAAATAACACCCTTAGATCCAGATTATAATCTAGTCCCTGTGATTCAGTTTAGTTTCTTTTGCAGAGATTATGTTGTGACCTCATTCCAGGTTTACAACTTTAGAAAGCAGTGATTTTAATACAAAATCCATTCATTTACTGTTTATATCATAAATTTGTTTCTATTTTTTTCTATTTTCTAATAGTTAAATGTCCATTTCTCCTCTCAATCATTAAAAACTCAAATAAATTTGAGGCTAGAACAAAATATTTTAACTGAGACATATTGTTTGAATGATTAATCAGTTCTAATTGTCGGCTAGTGTTACAAAATCAAGTCCAATGGCCTCATTTGACCCTACGTTTCAATAATAACACATGTTTTTGTGTGTAAAAAGCAATGTCCATTAAAATGTACCAAAAAATATGAAAGAGACACACAAAGCGTTTGTATGAACTGAATATGTCCCACAAAGTCCATGTTGACTTTGGATGATATGCCTTTGAACGCGGGTTCGTTTTTGAATTAACGGGATAAAAACGCCGGTTTTGGGTGACACGGGTCTCTTTTATAAACGCTGAGCCAGACATGGCTGTGTTCTTTACCCACCGCGGCTTTATGGCTATCATGTTATTGCCCTGCGTTCAGTGTCCTCGCTATCTTCTGTTGTCATGGTAGACCCCCATATAAACCAACTTATACAGCGCCGCAGTGACCCTCTTCTCCCTCGTCAACACCGACATTTATCAATATCCTATTAGTTTCTCTTTGGAGCCGGGGCGTTTTATCCATCTGCTGTTGTTGTTATTCCAGAGTCTGATACTCATTGTAACACAACACGCTTTGTTCTTGGCTCAGACACGAAAGGAAAAACTAATATTGGTGGATCATTGTCACCCGGCTTGCCGCGGCGACAGTCTCACACACACACACACACACACTTGCCGATGATTGGATTCATTTCGCGTTATCGCTGTCCCCCCAGACTCCCAGAGGCAGCGTGATATTAATGATAGCGACTTTTTTTTTCCCGCCAACCGTATCATTTACAAGGCTGCAAAAAACATCAAAGCAACGTACACTGCCAAAAAAAAATAGAAAACTATATTGATTCCGACTCAATTTCCGCACTCGTTGTTGAGTGAAAGTCACCCAAAGCTTATCCCGAATTGCGCAGCGCTTATTTTTAAAAAAGGGAAAAGGACATGGATAAGAGCCGGAGTGAGACACTGAAGGCCAGACAAGAGGCCAGCGGGGTCAACGTCTCACCCCTCTGGCCAGACAAGGGTCTCGTATCGTCTGCAGCCCGGGTCAAGGCCAGCGCCCTCTACTAAGTCCTCATCAGTGGCTCTGTCTGGAAGCAAGATACAGATACATGCTGAACAGCATCAAGCTAATCAATCACTCGCCCGAACGAGGACTAAATCAATCAGGAGGAGCCGTCACGTCGCTCGCAACTACATCACAATTGGACCGTCAGGTGATTAAGCTGCAGGCGACCAATTTAATCTGTTTATGCAACAACGTTGAAAAAGCAAGGACGAGAACAGCTGAAGAAACTTTTGCCTGCCGTTGTTCTTGTCAACGAAAACTGCCAGACAGAGATAAAACAACAAGAAAAACAAGTTTGGTTTTGGACGGGTGAGCGAGAAGGCTGAATTTATCCCGTTAGCTTACTTTGATATTTTGTTTTAAGTTAATGAATAGTAGAAAGACGTGGAATGGCACTCGACATGCTAACACCTAGCTGCGACCTAGCATAGCTGGGGCAGACACATCCAAACAAATAATTCCCTGCAAGGAAATATACTGAAAAATAGCATAAAGCTAATCTATCATTTAAAAATATTATATTTAACAACGTTAAAAAGCAGGGATGAGGACAGCCAGGCTAAAATAAATTAGCTTCAGGCTTTCCCCTCGTTTTTGTCAAAGTCGTAGCCGCTAATTTTATAGAGCTTCCTCATTATGTGCTTGTCTCGTGCAACTTTATATTTTTTAGTCAATCACGCCTGTGATTATACTGCAATAACTATATCGCCACCTAGCGTAGCAGAGACACACTTTATTCAATACCGTGAGTCAGTTCCCCACTTGTGTTTGCGCTAGCGTCACCAAGCTACACTCACAGCTAAACATAGTTGTGCTTGGAAACACGCTGACAAACAGCATCAAGCTTATCCATCACTCCCTTGAATGAGGACAGAATCAATCAGGACTAACCTCCGTATCACTCACGACTAAATCACCCGCAGCTGTCAAGTGATAAGCTGCAGGCGGCCATCTTAAAACAGTGCATACAGTGACGATGCAGGGACACGGGAGGACAGCTGGTGAGAATTTTTTTGCGCGCCTTCTCGACCTTTTCGCTGCCATTTTACGCCCTCATTTTTGTCAATGCTAACAACTCGCCTATTATTCTTTGCGTCCATTTGCGGCGGCGACAGTTTGAGCCTGTCCATCAATACCAGTCCATTTGCAAAGAAAAGCGCTATATTGACACTGCATGCAGCGCTCTCATCGAGGCCTGGTAATGCAGTCCTCTGAGGTCATCAAGACTTGGCCGGCGAACGGAGCGCGTTAGCAAGCCCTTTCCTTCGCTAATTGATGCACTCCAGCCGCTCGCTCTTTGAACTGAATCCCTGCGTTGTCCACCAGAGAGAAGGCAGATGCCATCAGTGTTCCCTCCCCTTGTTTTGCCTTTGAAACCCAAGCTCCCCCCCCCCGTCCTCTCTCTCTCTCTGTGTAACCCTCAGCTCAGGGCACGAGTGAGAGGTGCCGTCTGTTAGCTTAACTCGGGAGACAGTTACTCCCTCGCTTTGTTTTGACCACCATTGAGTCTATAGCCTGGGAGTTTGGAGGGAGCCAGGCCAAGAAGATTAGCCGTGTTTTCGGTGGGAGACACATGAGGTTGGAACTGTGATAATGGCCGTTCATGGCTGTGTCAGGGCCTCGTTGGCCCAAAGTAGGGGAACCATTGTTTGACTTTATCCTCGCCTGGCACTTGTCCAGTGCTGTATGCTATGGAATCCTGGGACAATGCATTTGTGCATGTATGGGATATCCATTTTACAGCTGTAGTAAACATAGTGTGTGGTACTTTAAAGGTGCAAACATTCAGTTTTTCATGACACAAATATGACAGATTAATCGAGCTAAGGCCATAGTCCGACTAAGACAGGCAATCGGACAACTTGACGCTGTATCTCTCTAGAGAATCAGTTTCCTGTTGACTCCAGTCCAAGACATACCGGAGTAGTCGGACTATGAATCACATTATCCAGGTATATTAGTCTAAACTAATTGACTAAGACTGGCTCGACTTTAGTCGGACTAACTTGTGTACATGACATTAAGAAAACTGAACTTTTAACATGCATGTAGACGCACTGATTGTCCGACCACTTAATGAGATACACCCGTTCAACTGCAATCACCCAATCACTTGGCAGCAGCTCAATACTTTCTAAAGGTGATGTGGAATTGATGTGGAATGGTGGCATGATTGCTGCTGTATTTCAGAAACTGCTGATCTACTCGGATTTTCCTCCACAGCCTGTTCTGGGGTTTACAGAGAAAGAGGGAATACCCAGTGAATGAGTGGTGAAAAAGGGCCTTGTTGTGCTACTCCTGATACTTGATAAGGTGTCTTTTGTACCTAATAAAGTAAGTGTCTTGTATTGTCCTGATGTCTTCAGCAGAGAGGGACATCACCGTTCCCTTAAAGCCTCTGTTTTGGTAGCTGTTCTTTTCTAAGGCTTTTCTTTTCTGAGAGTTGTCCGAATCTCTAGACCTTGAACATAAACACCCTACGTTGTTTAACGCGTTTTAAACTACAAGTTCACAATGTCCCGACGAAGTATGTTTGAATGTAGTGTGAGAAATTTCTCACAGCGTAAGGAATAAGATAAGAGTCGTGGCTAAAAGTAGTTCAAAGCGTCAGACTGAATCTGACCCTCTGGTTTTTACTTCAAAAGAAAGCTCCTCTCAGCCTGGACGTGCAAGTAATGCATTCTTAATGTTACATTTCATAACATATACTGGACTTTCAGGGTCACATTTTGCATTTCAATCCAAAAAAACCGAAGCTTTCTGCTCTTCTAAACGGATAATAATAACATTATTGTTATTATTGTTACACAGTCAATCATCTGCTCATAACTGATTCAGTTTTTGGGTAAAAAAAACCCAAAAAATAAACAAAGGGACGAAACAAATTAGCCATAATCAAAATTCATTGAGTGTGAACAGAAATTGAGGCACAAGTTTCACGAAAAGAAATCTCATTACCGGCCATTCTGATGACGGAAAAGCAATTTTTGGAAAAGTTGATGGCTTCGAGCAAGAGTTTTCGCCAGAGAATTACTTTATTTTTTCCAAAATGCTATTAATAGCATGTGCTGGTATGACATGAAATTATTTCTGGATGGTGATAAAAGTGACTCATAAACAGAGACACAGTGAGGAGAAGAATTCCTGCTCCTACTGTCACCACCTGTTGCAAGCCTTTGTGTCCGACCCTCCTCCACGGCACAAGAAATGACTTTATTTTTCAGCCTCTCCGCTTCATGCTATGACTAACTCCTAAGTTTGTTTTGGGGTTGTTGTTTTTTTTTTGGACAGATGTTACACACCTGGACAGTGAAGCTCATAAAACAGGACACATTAAGATAAATGAACATGTAACTTAAGCCAAATAATTAGGAAGCACTGAGTGACGAGCTCACGCTCCATTATGACACATTATGTCGCTGAAGGTTTTGGGTTTTTTCAGGGTCTGTTCAGATTGCTCGGCTTCTCTTTCAGCTGCATATCATGATTTCAGATTTTACATCTAAGAGAGAATTCAATTTTTTACATCATGAAAAATGCCATTATTAAGTTTACCAATGCACTGTAAACCTTTTAATTTAAACACATTTAGATCCAATAAAAGTCCCCCATTTTGGATACAAAGATTGCTGCCATTCACAATAGTACACTAGTACTAGTAAAAGTAACACTTTTTCAGAAGTTGTACGTCGTCTATTTCACATTAATTCAGTTGTAGACATATGACTGTTTATGTGTGCAAAATACTATGTGGAGTTTTGTAATTGACTGGTATTGCTAAAAATGGCTAGCCCGAGATAGCGTACATTCATTTGTTGCCCTGAGAAGTTGCAGTTCTTCACTTTGACCTTTTTTTTTGTTCCAATAAAGAGAATTCAGTTCCAAAAGAAAGAAGAAAGAGTAAGTCCTCTTTAAACTAGAAGGTTGTGTAAGTTTGTGTGTGACGTATTACTTCTAATACTACGTAATAAGTGAAGTAATGTCGTTATTTAAACGACTTATTATGTGATTAAGTGATTTATTACACTTATAACTGAGTAACTGGTGTCTTGTTGTCTTCCTGAAGGTGCTTTTTCCCTAGTTTTCTCCTCATAAAGAAATAGAAATAGAAGTTATTAGCGTCCCATCGCGCCTTTTCTCAGAATCAACACCTTTATTGAGATATGAGCCTTAATTTTCCACTCATTCATCAGACCCCTCTTTGCAGCAGAGCCGGTAGGCCGATGATCCTGGAGGTCACGAGGTCGTGATCCCAGGTGAGGCGTTGTCATCGGGCCCACGGCCACGGTATTTAACCCCTGGTTGTCTAATTCATATCCCAGGTGTGGAGCCGGGTTATATGCAGTGTGTCCGTCACGGTGCTCGGGGTTCCTTTCTCTGAAACAGCCCAGTGAGTGTGGAGCCTGTCTGAGGCAGGAGGTCCAGTTAGGCCACAGTGGGAGGCGTTTGATGGGGAGGGGGGAGGAGAGCCAGGAGAGGAAAGGTCCTGCAGTTCATGTTCATTATCAGCTCGGTTTGTAACCCCCCCCCCCCCCCACCCCCCGTGTCATCACTGGTCCTAACTGCATCAACGTTCCAACACCTGCCAGAGGGAGAGAAATCCTGTAGATGTGTCCTTTCTGTGTAGGAAGAGTCAGGAGAACATCATGGACATGGTGGTTCCAGGGTTTGAGGCTCAATAAAAAGTAAAGAATCAGTAAAGAAAGAGAAACATGTATAGATAATTAACACACATGTTAAATGTGTCCTTTATGTCATTTTCTATAACACATTATCAATATAAAACGTTGTAATTAGGCGTGTTTTTGGTTCCTCCAACCATTAATCCTCAAAGAAACCCACAAAAATCCTGCATGAATCAGTTCCCACTGTCAACGTGATCCCCACTATAGTTAACATACAGTGTCTGCAGCCTTTTTATGTGTTTCATTATCTCTTGTTCACTTCTCCCTCAGAATATGATCAATTATTCACCTAAAGAAAAAAAAAAAAAAGAGATACTGCTGTGACTGTCACTGCGGGAATAACGTCCTACTTTATAGTTTGGATTAAGTGCCTCTAAAATACAAAACTTTCATATAACTGGAAACAGAAACCAGGGTGAAGGTGGCAAAAGACTTATTTTACCCACATGTGTATTTTACCACTGTAGTTTCTGATATAGCTAATTTAAAAAAAAAAAACTTGTAACAGTGTCATAGACAGGAAAGACATATGGCTCTTTTAAAACATACATTCAGAATGTTCTTTTATTGTTTGAATAGTTTAGATTTTGAAAAATAAGATTATTAATCATCAAAAAAAGAAGTAGTATTTCACAACAACTATGAATTTTATGAATTAACTTAGTGTTTCTCATTTATATCCCCGGCTAGCTGTTTCTGGTCTCCCCGAGAATGTATGCTAACCATCTGCTATAGCTTCAGCTTCATTTAGCATTTAGCTTTGGAAGTTGCACTGCTTGTTACAGTCTGTTTTACACTTACTTGATTGTGTGTATTAAATAAATAAGAACATTTGTGGACATGTTTTCTGTGTGTGAGTGAAGCTCACTCTTTCAGCTCTGTAAAAACTGAAAACCCTCAAGAGTTAAGCTAAGTTAAAAAACCTCTTAGCTGTAGATTACACTGTAACTTATAGTATTTAAAGTATGATTAAGAGTTGTATTAATCCACTCGTCCTCGACAGAGAAAATAAGTGTGTTTATGAAAACGTCAAGCTATTGTGAGTGCTAGTGTTTGTACTCTTTTAGCTAAACTAAGCTAAGCTAAAAAGATCTCTTGATTTATTTTAGCTAAGCTAAACTAAAAACATATCTCAGCTATTTTACACAGTATTTAAAGTACGATAATAAGTATTAATCCTCTATCTCTTGACAAAGGAGAAAATAGAAAAGAAAAGAAAACAAAGTAACACGGCTGTAAGCTAGCTGTTTTCTAAAACATCTCTCAGCTATACCATTTAACTATATACAGAATGTAAAGTATGTTTAGTAGCTGTATAAATCCTCTACCTCTTGATAAAACAGAAAATAGTTGTTTATTAAAAACGTCACGATATTATATAGGTGAGCTTGACATATTTTTTTTCAGGCTAGCAGTTTTCTACTCTTTTAGCTAAGCTAAGCTCAGCTATTCACTTTAACTGTATACAGTATTTAACATATGGTTAGGATTAACTTTACTATCTGTTGACAAAAGAGAAAATAAGTGTGTTTTCAATACTGAATAATTAGGCTTTCAATAACAATCTGTGTTAATCAGAATACAGAATATTGTCATAAAAATCTTATGTTATACATATCTATGATTCATGTCTTGTAATTAAATGTCCACGGGTTGAGATGCAGAATTCAAATTGCAGTGCTCTTTGTATTCTACACAGATTTACACTTCCACCTCCTCCTCCTCCTCCTCCTCCTCCTCTTTCTCGTTCCCGGAGAGGCCAGATCCTACGGTTTGAGTTCAGTCTATCCCATGATTCTCCCTGACAGCTGAAGCGTCAATACCTTGACACTGACGGGAATTTATGGTGAGCTCAGGATGCACAGTAGCCCCGGGGAGAGCACATATACGCACCCGGGGCCCAGCGGGGACTCCACTTCATTCAAAACATGCGAACGTTTTATTGCAGCTCAGCGAGGAAGCCAATTATGTTTGAAGACAGGCTTTAGTTTTATATTCTATTACATTCGGAGCAATAGTTTATTCCACATTTGTCATTGAGTCTGATTTCATTTGCCGCTTTTCTTCTTGAACTGCGATGATTTGTTGTTTTATTTTGTCATAAATATAGGAAGAAAAATCCATTTGTCCAAAAAAACTCAACACTCACATAGATCTCACGTGTTTGCTCACAAACAGCAAATCAATAACAGAGATTATAATATTCCTACAAAGGCATTTCTCTTTTAAATAATAACATAAAAACAGCACTTCTTAACTAATTTAACTTGGCTTTAATTGTCATTTTTTCCCTGGATATGATTGATTATACATTGATAATGCCGTGTCAATGAGGATTTATGGCGCGGCAGCTGTGTGAGCCTTTTTCTGGCAATAACATTTACAAACTTATTCAGGGCCTGCTGCATTTGGAATGTGGACAACAGTAGTCTGTGTGCAAGTGGGAGTTAATTAAAGTTTCAACTTGTGCGCCGTGAAGGAAAAACGTTGAATTTTGAAGAAATTCTGAGCAGAGAGAAACAATGAGTCACAGTGTGATGCCGGCAGATACAACGGAGGCAGGTGTAATACATAATAATAATAATCATGGGCCTGCCGAGCTTAGCGGCGTAAACACTGTTAGGTTTAAATCACATTAGTTAGACTTAAGGAATCGAGGTCATTTGGCCAAACGCGGGGAAAAATGAACACAGACGTTTTAAAAAAACAACTCCATGTGACGAAAACAAGAACACGATGCCGCTTTCGAAGAATCACAACGTTTTGACACAATAGTGTGTGATTGACGTGATGAAAACACAGGTGGATTTAATCACACTAATTAGTGCTCCTGATGAGTTCTGATTAGTTCCACCTGTGATTGGCGGCACGTTTAGTCCGCTGTTGAAAGGAGACCGGATAATAACTTGGCTGTGATTGTGTTCGATTATGTGTTGAGCACATCACTGGTGCTGTTTGATGACTCTATGGCTTCTTCTTCTTCTTCTTCTTCTTTTTTTTCCCTTCTTTCTCCACTGAAGAAGCCATTTTGTGTTGGCGGGAAACGCACAGGTGTTACCAAGAGTGAGACATCTGCTCCTCAATCTGTGTTTATGAAGCCATCTACTGCTGCTTATTCCATTTCCTATTCTTATGTTACATTTATAAATCATCTCTTATTTGACAGTTTGTTATTACTTATTTTCAGCCTCTTTTTCTGTTTTAAGTGTAATAACTCACACAGAAAGCTGATTCTGATATATAAACATTTTTACGGATGCAGATTATATAATTATATATAAGTGAGACCTATAGCCAAGATATACAAGATATACACTGAGAATATGTTTGTTATGTCATTTAAAAAACACCTGAAAACATCTACAGTCCACAAAGATGTGTGACATTTATTGAATCCTATCGTAATCTATTATAATACCTTGCAAATCTGTTACTTTGATTAATTTTGAAAACATTTTTAAAAAATGTTTATGTCTGTTATGGGTTTTGATGTTCTTGTAAAACACAAAAAGTGCTTTATCAATAAAAGTTTTATAACATTTTAGCTTGCGCAGTCTGTTTAACTTAAATATTACACTTATTACGCTTTTTTATTTCTATCTGTGCAAATAAACCAAACTAAACTAAATTAATCTAGTTTTCCGACATCTACAATATCTCCATTTAAACATGTTTTTTGCTCATTTTTCTGTCTTTTATGTTACTAAAAGTGCTTTATCAATAGAAATTGTATTAAATTTGATTGGATATTAGTGATTTTCATTCTTATTATTTCTTACCAAGCCTTTTAATGGCTTCTTGTCTTCTTTGCACACTTTCTCAAACTTAACTAAATCCAAACTAAACGTTGCTCCAGTGTTCACCCTGAACCGCAGGCAGCCAAATTAAACTCAGCCATCATTCATTTCATTATTCTCACCTGTGCTTTTTTCCTACTGTGGCTTGTCAAAGTGTCTGCCATCAGAGAGGAAAAGGCCTGCGGGCACTGTTAACCGATCATGACTACAAATTAATAAATAAGCCTCATTGTCAAAGCGGAATGAAAGTAAATTAAGTCTGCATTTCATTAATTTTGTCATGTTACAAGCTCAATGGCATTTTTAAACCCGACAACGATATGAAATTCATCAGCCCTTGAATTAATTGCATCGGTGTTGAGGGATTTCATTTGAATGTCAATAACGGCGCGCTGCTGTTGTTGTTGATGTATTTTTTAATTCAGTGGACGTTTGTCTACGTGGAAATTAAAAATTGGTTCTATGACGAGTTCCTCCTCATGTTTATAAAAAGAAACTATGACGCGCGACGCAGACGGTGCCGAATAATCTACGCTAGGCTATTTATGGCACTTTTACAAACGATGAAAGAAATCTCAGCCTTTCACAACAATGTAATAGTAGCCGAGGTGGGGGTTGAGTCGGGGGTGTGGGTGGCAACCCACTCTGACGCTGTAGTACACGCCGTGATTGTCTCTCTGTGTAAATCTGAGTCATTCAAATCCACATATTTCCATGTGTACATAAACTGGTTTTGCATATTATAACAACATCTGCCGCGTGTTGGCCTTCCATCCGTCTTCTTTCATTTCCCAACACAAGGTCAAGCTGCCGAGTACAAAAATAGGAATTTCTCACATTCCCGTTGCCTGTGAAGTTTCCAATCGTGGCCCCCTTTGAAGAGTTACAGTAAAAAAAAAAGATATATGATGCCATATCATCCCCCTCACGGCCTTTCATCACATTCATGGATCTGAAGTGAACGAGCCACGTACAGTATCTATTAATAACCGTCACGTTTTTAAAGCTACTTTTCTTTTTTGACTCTGCACATTCCAATCTATTTATGTTGAGATTCTACAGAAGTTACTATCGGCTCAACGGCTAAAACTGGCGCGACACATGTGAGGTATGTGTAGAATTCTGTATGTAATCTCAATGGGCTTTAAGTAAGATGTGCTTCTTGCATAGGAAACTATAATGGAGAATAATATGGTTATAGCATAGTAAGACAATCTTCTACATATGAAGAGTTTTATATATATATTTATTCTGTTTTTGTTGTTTTAATTGCCTTTTTTTGGTCAACTCTGTTATAATAATAATATAATTATGGTATAATAAATTTGTATTGCGTAAGATTGGATTATGGCAAACAAAAAGTTTCTGGGTTATAAATGTGGTTAAGTTTAGGTGCAAAAAACCTTACTTGTTTAGGGCTAGGAAACTTTCATTGTTTATTTCCCTTACTGTGTCCACATTTTCTCTTTAAAAAAAAAACCATACAAGACATTACATTAAAACACTACGCACAACGTTTGGGCCCAATATGTCTGCCTGTGCCTTGTGGGTAATAGGTGTTGAAATCAGGGTAAATAAGAATGTTAGAGAGTTGTTGTTGTGTTTGGAGTGTCGTTCCTCAAGTTAAACACAGATTCTTACACGTACAACTAAGAATTTAGCCTCAAATACGTGTAAACTACCGTACATCGCTGTCATATTATATGAAAAACAACTGTACTTTGGTAAAAAAAAAAAAAAAGTTTTGAAATGGTACATTTTGAAAGCACAGATGCTAGCTAATCATATAAAGCTAGCTAGTACCTAATCCACAAGGGTGGGGTTGTCATAGCATGACCGCGAGAAACTACTTTGACGTTGTTTTATACGCGACACAAACACACAAACTAGTGACGGTCAAAACAGTCGTTTTCGATGTACTGAATCATTAGGATCAGTTCATTAAAAAGATTAGTTAAGTACTTCCTGCCACAGTCACTGAACTGAAATACGACTGAACGTTTGGCTTTCAGCAGCGCTGTCGTTAAATACACCAGACTCTGCTGTTAAATATTGATATTTTAGACATTTCCTTGCTAAATGTTGGGGATTAACACAGGTTTTCAATCATTTTAAGTCTTTCTAACTGATGTACCGTGGCCGGCAGTCTGTTGACGTCACATATCGGCTAACCAGAGAACAGTCGAGTCATGCTAGCAAAGGTAGCAAAGGAAACCATGTAGTGTTTAAGCTATTACAACATTAGCAGCTCTTGCTAACGTTGCCTATCGAGTGTGAACGACATTTGTTTCCGGTACTAAAAACTATTAACTACTATTAAACTTATAGAACGTATTTCATATTCCAGGCCGATGAAGTGAAACATAATTATTTAAATGTTACAGTAAAAAAGTCGTTAAAGTTTGAACCATATACCACGTTTAGGTATAGCTAAGAATGTGACTCCATGTTCATTCTCATGTTTACTGGAGAAACTACAGCACATACTGTACTTCAGCCATTTTGACGCACATATTTACAGCACCTGTCGTGAAACCCGAGGTGAAAGACTTAATGTCAATATATGTTTCCTACACAAAGTCAGAAGGTTGTAAAGAGCCATTTGAAAAAAAAAGAGGAGATGGTTGTTGCAGTGTGACAGCCAAACTGTTGGGTAGAGTTTCACATTCTATATATAAGCCTGGTGACTTGTGTCCCTGCTGCTGCTGCTCTATTTAAATGCCAGAGCCCCACTGTCTTAACAGAGTGAGGGGAGCAACAATATGATGGACCTTTTTGAGACCAACGCTTATCTTTTCAATGATTTGCGTTATTTGGAGGAGGGAGATCATGGAGCACTCCAGCACCTGGACATGGCCGGAGTGTCTCCTTTGTACAACGGCACCGACAGCCCGCTGTCTCCGGGCCAGGATAATAATATTCCGTCTGAGACCGGTGGGGAGAGCAGCGGGGAGGAACACGTCCTGGCTCCTCCGGGTCTCCGCTCGCACTGCGAGGGCCAGTGCCTCATGTGGGCCTGTAAGATATGCAAGAGAAAGTCGGCGCCCACGGACAGACGCAAGGCCGCCACGCTCCGGGAGAGGAGGAGGCTCAAGAAGATCAACGAGGCCTTCGAGGCGCTCAAGAGGAAGACCGTGGCCAACCCCAACCAGAGGCTGCCCAAGGTGGAGATTTTACGTAGCGCCATTAGCTACATTGAGAGATTACAGGACCTGTTGCAAACGCTGGACGAGCAGGACAAGTGTCCAAACGGATCGTCCCACAACAGTAAAGAACACAATGTAAGATCATATGATTTTCCCTCAGAGTTAAGTCCTGATGTTTGACTCTATGATGTTTATAGTTCAGCTTCCTTCACTAATGACATCCCCAGTGTATTTTCCTAAAGAGCGCTTATTGTTTTCTTGTGAATATTTTGCTGCGATCAGTCAGATTCTCTTGCATCTGTTTTTAGACGTTGCCTGGAAACAACTGGAAAACATCCTCTGAACCTTGGCTGACCACCGCTGACCATTCCGCCACCGCGATGGCAACAAAAAGAGATGGTAAACCACACAAATGCGCTGCTCACGTTGAACCAAAAACTTAAAAAGATTGAGTGGTAACAATTCATGGTGTGTTTGTTTCTGTTTCTGACAGGAAACAGTGGGTCGTCCGCGTCCTCCAGCCTCCTGCGTCTGTCCTCCATCGTTAACAGCATCACCAACGACGAGAAGATCAGCTACAGCGAGGACGTCTAAGAAAACTAGAGTGCAGACGTTTTTGAAAAATCGAAAATTCCCATCGTTTATCTCCAAATTTGTTCCATGATAGTCAGCGATTCCGGCCTCTGTTGTGTTTTTCATTTGTACATATTTTATAACAACATGATGTTTGGATTTATTTATTTTGTATTCAAAGGCAGATAAACTCGTAAATATTTGTACATAACTGACTTTGAAAATAAACTTTTGCATCACAGTAAAAAAAAAACACTTGAATCCTCATTTTTGTCCAACTCACTCTTGTTGTTGTGTCTTTGACAAACATTAGCTACAAAATTTGAACATAAACATCATGTCGTGGAAACTGAATTTCATCTCCTAGTGATCTCCATTCATTTCCAATGGAATTATTACTCTTTTTATATTGTTTTGGTAATTTTCTTTACCCTTTCTTACTCGAAACACAACGAAAAGCCATTATTGTGCCCTGACTGCTTAAACCGCATGTTTTGATCGTTCTCCTCCAATGTTTACCTAATTTGTACTGCTATCTATCTTTGTGTGTGTTTGTAGAAGTGATGTGAAATTTAAGAGGTTCCTTGAATGCATCCTGGAAGCTGCTCTCATTAGCTGTGAACACACTGTGAACCCTGTGTTACTTTCACTAGCTCTCATGCGCTGGGTATTGTCTCATGAATGCGGTTTTAGTTTAGTTTAGGCACAAAAAGGACCAAACTGGGGTTAGAAATAAGGTTCAAAATCATCCTGTCAATGTCTTTTACGTACAAATGTTCTCATAAGACTGTAGCAATCCATGTTATTGAAGCTTTTTTTAAAAACAATGTAAAAAAAATATAGAAATACCTCACTATAAATTAAAAAAAAGAATCTGGAAACCTTTAAAGGACCTCCCATGTCACAAACCTACCTAAATGTATTGCATTGTCTTGGAAAAAAAGAAAACTGGTTCCCTTATTTGAAATGCAATTGATAATTTTTCTTGATTTCTTAGATAATTTGAAGTGTGTCATCTGCATATCCATGAAGCCTCATATTTGTCCAACTGATGTTGGAGAAACATTGCCATGTCCAGCAGATGTGAATGTAAAGATAAAGTCCTGACGTAACTGATAACCATATCAATGATATAACATAAAGACAGGATGCCTCAAACCCAAAGCAAAGTAGAGAATGAGGACACTTGTGTCCAAACCCCTTGACCTCTAGTTGAGAATATTGTCTCAAATATGAAATGTCAATATGAACTCTATGAAATGAAACTCTCATATGCCAACATTTGACTTCTGGCACAAAATGTACAAATATAACTTTTCCCATTGTTTGCAGGACCAGTCTAAGAAAATGTTCACCGGTTGACTGATTCAAGCTCGAGACCCTGGTCCCCCCAACATTCACCGTTATTATTTGTCCATAAAATCTGTCTAAACCGCTTCGGCTCGTTTGCCGTCGCTGCTGCTTCTCTTTGTTGTGACTGGTATCCAGCAGCAGGTCTGATCCCACAACAGTAACTCGACTCTCTCTCTCTCTCTCTCTCTCTCTCTCTCTCTCTGTCACATGCTGGGGACATGGAAAGTTGGGCAGCAGGCATGAGTGCAAAGCCCAGCGGGATAATAAAGTTATCCGAGCCGTCGAGTCTGACTTTGTCATCGCATACATGACATTAGAAAATTGTATTAGTAAAGTTTTTTTTGTAACAAAAAGTTCCTCTCAGGTGAAAACATGGACAAAAAGTGTTAACTAATGACCATAAATTACATATATAAACACTTATCACATGTTAGTGTTGAGTTTATGTGAATTTTTTAACACTTACTGCAGGGGTGTACTACAGTTTTCAGAATTACTGCTTCTTATTTGAGCCTAAAATGTGCTAACAGTTATTTTGTGGACGTTTAACTCTCTAAACCAAACATATTATTATTGTGAATTCTAGCAAAATCTCTTTCAGAATAAAGGCTCTGAATCCAGTATGAAATTGTCAGATTTTTTAAATCACCTGCCGCTGGCCGGTATGAAGTATAATACTTTTCCCTTTGCTGCTTGGTGTAATTGTTGACGTTTATTTTCTATTTGTTGGCAGTTTTATTGTCCCGGTTTTCTCATAAATGATTGCATTTACTGCTATGCTTGTTTATATATAGCGCTGTAATGTCCCTCTGAAATATGTGCTCATTTGTGTTCTTAGTGTTTTCACCGCTGTGGCTCAAAGTGTCTGTTATTTTATGCATCGTCTTCAAACTTTGAAAATTTGTCACTAAAGTATTGCTACGTTTTTATTTGAAATGTGTCACTGATTTTAGCAAGATTACGTTGTAAAGATTCAAATTAGGTTGTTACCACTTTCTGGCAAGATCGTGCTACTGCTTAATACCCATTTTTACTACTAGTATTCACAAATGGCAGGGTTACTAATTTTTTACTGCCATCATATATGTGTTTATCATGCTAATAACGTACATAATATCTAATGAAGTGGACCAGAATGAATACAAACACATGTGGGCTCACTATTTGGCAAGCAACACAAGTCAAAATGCTTAAAAATAACCCACTTGAGATAGAAGATGATTTTTACTGAAAACAACTACACGGAGGGTTATTGTTCACTTTTTTTTTGATGAAAGATGATATGAGTGCCTTTTTCTTTCGTGCTGGGGCTGAAATACACACACACACACACACACACAGAATCAGAGTGAGTGGGTGAGTGGGTGAGAGTAGAGGAGCCCATTAAAATCACATTACTGTTTGGAGAGATCCTGTTTCTGAGAGGTTTCCATAGAAAACAGGATATTTGGTAAAAGACATGAATTGTTGTGTTGAAAAGAGTAACATAGTACTCTGTGTGTGTGTGTGTGTGTGTGTATGTGTGTGTGTCTGTGTCCTCTTGAGAACCTTTTCTGGCATCAACACTGGCCTTGTCAGGACCAGTAGTCCTCATGGAGACAAAAACCTGATCATAATGAGGCAGATCCTCATTTCTGAGTAACTGGTTAAGTTTAGGGCTAAGATTTTGAATTGTGGTTAGGTTAAAGTTAGGGTTGGGCTTTAACTAGTTGTGGTTATGGTTAATCCCCATATGAACATTTTCCCCTCTACTTTAACTTTTAAATCTTACTACAAATCTATGATTCTAGATCAGGCTTTATGACCTGGTGAGGATTTGAACCTTGAACCCTCCGTTTACAAGCCCAGTTCCCTTTCATTGTGGATCTATATCAGGGGTCACAAACTCAAATGACCTGGGGGTCACTGAGTAGGGGGTCGGTCAAGTGAAAAAAAAAGTCAAACTTTTTGGGGAAAAAAGACACATTTATGTTGATATGTCACATAATTTCAAATTTAAAGTGGTTGTTTTGATACGGAACAATAAGTAATGAACAATATAAATGAAAATAAATGGATTAATAATAAAAACAAAAACTCATTATAACTTCATATAAAGTGGGGCCACATGATATACATTGGCGGGCCACATGTGGCTCACGGGCCGCAAGTTTGAGACCTCTAAACTATATGATTAAAAGTCAGAATTTGCCTTAAAAAGTCGTGTTTGGGCATGGAAGTTATGAAGTTAGTGTGTTTAAAATGTTCTTAATGATGTTTTATGTTAGTTTCCTTCTATATTCTCATTTCATCTTTGACGTTTGTTCTATTTCTGCTCTGAAGACACAGATTCCTGACTTTGACTGATGACACCATATAATTCTCATTTGGGCTGCCAAAACGGCCGCTGTGTGTTTAAAGTCGACGAAAGGCAAGACGTTTCATATAAGACGAGGATTAATGCTCGGATTTTATCCACACTTTCCTTCCGTATCCTGCTCAGAGATCGAGTGCAGTGGTGACGCTCTCTCTCTCTCTCTCTCTGCTCGCTGCCAAACAAATGCTGTTGCCACTCAAAACTCTTTTTTTTTATGAGGATCAAGAAAAGGACGGGGATTTAGTGTGGATGAAAAACAAAAAAACACAGAGTTAAAGAGAAAAAATGCAATGGGACTGTAGCTAGATTTACTATTATTGAATTAATGTAATGATTATTTCTGACTAATGTACATTTTTACTCTCAGAAACTTGATCAATGAGTCACAAAAAGTTTATTTTTTGTTTTGTGTATTTACTTTTTATGTAGTTTACACAGTTATTATTCATGATACATGTGTTTTCTTAAACTTATGTAACTCTGTGGATTGTTTCTTATGAGAACATTTCTATATTTCATTGTAGTAATTAACAGAAAGTGGGTATATTTTCTTGCTTTATAGCCTTTTACATGAAATGCATTATATAATACATGCATTAACTATTCAAAATAATATCAGGTATTACTAGGTATATGGTCAGGTCATAGTTGCTATATTAAGTACTATAAATCTAATAAAATTAGGCCTGAAATCTTTGGGGTAAACTGTAGAATTACGTTTTTTTACTGACATGATTTAAAGTGCTTTACAGATTATAAATTTGGACTGGATTGGAGAATTTCAAAATAAAAGTGTCTGTTTTAATAATGTGATTGTTATTATGTAACAGATGTAAATGTAACAAAACGTCACAACTCTATAGTCCATATAAATAGTTGAAAAATGAAGGTGAACTTATTTTAATTTGGCAGAAATGAAAGATTAATCGATGATAGTGTTAAATCCCCTTTAAACAGGATCAGCCATTTTGGACCGACATGTTTTCACAGTAGCCCATAATTTCCTTTTTTGTCATCTTCTTCTTGTGTGTGTGTGTGTGTGTGTGTGGCATTTGTACACAGTTCTTTCTGTGGCAACAGTACAGCGCCACATACAGGCCTGGCAGATATACTACAGTGTTTAGAGACGTTTTGGGGGGTGGTTGTGTGAAATTTAAAAAAAAAAAAATGTTTTTTTAATGTGTGTGTGTGTGGATAAGACCTCAGCTACAATGTCACCAATAAATGTGACTAAACTCCACAGCGTTAGAGTCGTTTTGGGCCTTGGTTGTGACAAAGAATGTGATTAAAAGTCATTTTATGTGTGCGTGTGTGGACAAGACCAACTTTACTAAATCTTACATACTGCACCTTTAAGGTTAGTCAGTCAAGAATCATTTGCAATTTGATAATTGTGTTGTGTCAAACTGCAGAGCGGAGCATTTGCATGGAGATAAATTTACAAAGAAAAAGGGAGATTTATAAGAGAAGCAGATCCACTTTGCGGCGGACGCTCGGTGATTCATTGTCGCAAGTGACTGGCGTTAGTGCGCATGCAGTCACAGCGCGAGGCCGTTTGGAAGAAATAAGGTTTTCAGACGTGAGGGAGAGATGGACATAAAAGTTCAACCTCGTGCCCTTCACTTAACTCTGTCCCTGACCCTGAAGAACAACACAACAGCAAACTCTGCCTGTTCCCAGGGGAGAGACGCGCACGAGCCTGGTCTGTGCGCAAAAACCACTGCGCCAATATAAACCCCCAGGTTTTCTCAACGTCCAACTCGAGGTCTTTTTGATGTTCTCAGCAGCCACGGGGCGATGTCTTCTTCAGCTGTGCCTCCTCCAAACTCACACTGCAATTCACAGGCAGCAGGTACGAGCGCTGTTTTCTTAGGTGCGCGCGGTTCCCATGCACACGAGGAGAAGAGGAGGAGGAGGAGAAGAGGAGGAGGAGGAGGGAGAGCCAAACGTTTTGACACATTGTGAGAAATATCCGCATTGTATCCTTGTAAGCTGTCAATGAAAACACAGTGACCCCGAAACCTTCTGATTTCTGTGTGCAAAAGACAACAAATGCGCAAAATCCAGTCTTGTATAAAGTAAATGAAATGGATACTTCAGTAAAAGGACAAGTATGTTACCAGAAAATGACTTTGGTAGAAGTTGAAGTCACTTTTTTATATCATATAACTTAAGTAAAAGTGATTGTAGGACTTAAGCAGCACTGCCAAAATCCAGAAAGACTCTATAATCAAAAAAGTGCATAATAAAATAATAAAAGAACTATACCTGTGTTAGCAATAATGTTCTACACTGAAATCGTAAACAAAAATTGGTGATTAAAACACGTCATTCACACACTTCTAAGTGCATAAAAGCACAAATATTACACGGTGTTACCTGTAAACATCTTTTAAATAAAAGTAAAGTGTGGATGAAATCAAACATTTGCACAATAATTAGCATCAACATTTATTTCTCTTTGAAATTAGAGGAATATATGTCATATTTGACATGTATTCTACACACAGTGCTGCGTTCATGGTCAGTGTGACTGTAGGAATTTGTGTAGGAATCAGCCTGGGCCACTAACAGGTTGCTCTTGGGCCACATGTGGTCCACGAGCCGCCATTTGAATCAGCTGACCCTGTTAAATTAGATTAGGTTTCATTCATTGATCCCACACTGGGGGAATTCACTGTACTGCACTATAATATAACATAAACGATATAAATTATTAAAATTTACTATAACAATGCCGTGAGTAAACGGCGTGGATGAAAAAAACATGCAAATAAGTGTTTATAAGTTTAAAAGAGAGAAAAAAAAAAAATATATTTGTACATATCTTTAGTTCGTCAATTAAAAACAAATAATCATAAACTTTACGTGTATAGCACGTTTTAAAACAACCCCTTTTTCAACCTTAAGGCTGAAGCAATAAAAGCAGGCAGTTGTAATACAAGTAATTTATGAACTAATAAAATGAGAGTACAATGAGATAACGATATAATAAAAAAACAAATAAGACAAATGTGCAATTAAGGGCGCGTGTTATACGAAGAGGTGATTTTAATCTGAATCATCATCAGAACTGTTGTACGTTCATAATCTGTTCTATACATTCCATTCCATAAAAACACAGGACATTGAATAAAATGTAGTAAAAAAAAAAGTGCTGATAAATGGTAGAATAAATAATCTATATTTTAATCTATAATCTGCATCTGCATTTATTTTTTTGTTGTTTGAAAGATGTCACTGATTAAGCGGAGATTAGGTTGTTAATGCTTACTAAATAATTAATAAACAGCGACAGTATAGATCAGTGATAACAACATTGATCATATCGATACTGTGTCACTTTCTGGCAAGTTTACAACTGTTTACAGATGGCAAAAAAACAAGTGTGAAGTAAGGTTGTTCATGTGTTACTATAATTATATAGTTGTTTATAATCACTGGCTAAATGCTTATAACATATTTAATATCTGATGAAGGGACATGTATAAATGAGGTGAGTTCAGACACATTTGGGCCCACTATTTGGCAATCAACATCACTGTTGATGCCCTTTTTTTGCTCACATTTTTAAAACATCTTTATGATTTATACTCTGTCACTTTCTGGCAAGTGTACAAATGTTTACGGATGGCAAAAACAAGTGTAAATTAAGGTTACTCATGTGTTACTACAATTATATAATTGTTTATAATGACTGGTTAAATGCTAATAACTTATTTAATATCTGATGAACGGACGTGTTAATGAGACGAGTACAGACACATGTGGGCTCACTATTTGGCAAGCAACAAATCATTGTTGCCCTTTTTTGCTCACATATTTATCTTGTTAATTATTTCTAATGTGCCTTGGGTAGTTAGGACAGTGCGCTATAAATAATATATTAAACTATGAATCTTTTACTAAATGGAAGAGACTTTTTTTGCGGCCCTGAATTCCTCACGTCTCATCCCCCGCCAGCGCTCTGCCAGAATCAAAACCCCTGCACCCTAATGACCATCTGTTGTGTGCTGAATTGAAGCACTTCACTTGTGTCAATAACCTTTAACGGTTAAAATTTGTCCCTCTGTGGCAAACTGGTGCACAAGGGGAGTTGTCAGTCGTGTAATTGCCTGTTTTAATGAGCGCCGGCAAACATGGGATGGCCTCAGCTCACAGTCGCAGCACCTCCAGTGACGAGCCGGAGGTGTTTAGAGGGCAGCTTACCGCTCTCATGTGAACTCACTGGGCTTGAAATGTTACACCTCCCCTTTGCAGCTGGGCTGCATCTGCAACGCTGTCGTCCACGCCGTAAAGAATCGGGGCCTGCATTAGTCCTGCGAGTGCTCAACCTCTTTCTCTGAACAAAACTCATTTTTATGTCTTTATAGGGAATTGTTATGTTCATAGATGACCATGAAGTAGGCGTCTGAGGGCCTTGGTTACAGATATATATATCGAGGAAAATTACTGTTTATATGAAAGGGCGTATATATGTTCACCCCACAGTGCAGCATCATTTGCCGCATATCAAGCTTGATCCGCCCCCTTCTCAAATTTGCCGGAACAGCCGAGTCCAATATAGTGTGAGGGATTTATAAGCATCATATTGATATCAATGACTAAATTTGATCCTGTGTGATTTTTTTATATGATTTTTTTTATAACCGGCCTGCAAAAAAGTACAATACAGAATTGGATAAATACAAACTACAAACAGAAGACAGACAATGATTTTCATCCCCAGGAAAAGGAGCAAGTAAAATAAATAAGCAAACAAATAATAATAAAAAAGACCAAAACATACCAATATATACACACATATACCTCTGTGATTTCTAATCATAGATGTCAAATTTAGGGCAGCAACTATCCCGATTATTTTCGTAATCAATGAATCTTTTGATTGATGTACTTGTTTGGTTCGTAAAATGTCAGAAAATATGAAAACCAAAATGATTCCGTTTTAGTTATTTCTTTGTTATTTGGAGCAAAGACACCAGAAAAGAATGTGGTTACATCTGTCATCAGTTAAGATTTGTAAATTGTGTAAATTCGGGGTAAGATGCTAATGTTCACCTGCTTTTCCTGAAACATTCCCATGCTTTGTGAGTTCATCATGGCCTTGTAGGACAAAGGCTGTTGGAGGGAGTGAGTGGTGATGAGTGGGAAAACACCAGTAAGTGCAGATGTGGGAAACTCTGCAGGGTACTAGGGGGGTGAGAGGCAGTGGTTTGGGGATTGGGGCAGGGAGGGAGTAGATCTAACCCCTGCCTGCCTTCTAGCTGAGCCAATGGGCCATGGTAATTAGATCTGGCCAATGTGGGCCCTGGGCTCTGGCCGGGGGCATATAAGGGGGGCCCCAGGGCAACAGACCCCTCATATCACTCAGAGGTCTCCTCTCTTTCTCACCCTACTCCTCTAGTCTGCCCTCATTCCTTCCTTTGGGTGCCCATCACTACATTCTTCAGTCTTCACTAAGCCATGGAGGTCTTCTCACCGTCCCAGGTCTACTACGACAGAGCTTGCGCCTCATCTCCAGACAGCCTGGAGTTCAACTCCAGCATGGACCTCGCCCTCTCAGAAGAGGACGAACACGTCCGTGTCCCCGGGGCGCCTCACCAGCCGGGCCACTGCCTTCAGTGGGCCTGCAAAGCCTGCAAGCGCAAGTCCAGCTTCGTAGACCGCCGGCGGGCCGCAACCATGCGGGAGCGCCGACGCCTGAAGAAAGTCAACCACGCTTTTGAAGCGCTGCGGCGCTGCACCTCGGCCAACCCCAGCCAGCGCCTGCCCAAGGTGGAGATCCTCCGCAACGCCATCCAGTACATCGAAAGCCTCCAGGATCTGCTACGAGAGCAGGTGGAGAACTACTACGGCCTTCCGGTCGAGAGCGGCTCGGAGCCCGGGAGTCCGTTGTCCAGCTGCTCTGATGGCATGGTAAGACCTCTGACCCACAGCTGCAAACATCTGCTTATGGCTGTAAAAGAACATGTCCTTGAGAGAAATGAAGACTACTGCATGTGAGACAGGACTTCATCTTGTAGGAACTTAACTGGAAGGGCTGATTATGTTTGACAAAATGAATCCAAATGTACCACGCAGTGATCAAATTCAAAGTAAAACCTGGATTATAATGTGTTTCAATTGGACACTTTTTGTACTTAAGGTGAAGAAAGGAACTATTTTTTTTATTCACTGACACAGGCAAAATTATAGAAAATAGTGGATGAAAAAGTGAGTAAAATGACCTAACACCTCAATTACAAGTCCTCTCCCTGCCTTGTCATACCCATAATTCTTAAAAACAAACATCTGCGTTGTCCTATACATGTCTCTGTTCTCTGCCGCTTATTATTACACATGAGATTGAGTTAGTTTTTCCCTCGACAAGACTCTGAAGGTGACCGTGTATCAGTTAATGCCGGACGGAGTAATCGCTTTCCCACCAGCGGACGCTTTATAGCCCTATTAAACCGAGCTAAATCCACCGTACTGACGTCTGGCGGGGAAGAAAAAAAAAACTTTCTTTTCTGCATTCCATCCTGACTGCATGTTCCTGCGCCACTGCCAGGATTTTCTGCAGATTTACTAGGAGAAAGTGTCATCTTGCACAAACTGGTGTTGCTTCCACTGATACAATCGATTGGCCACGCTCAGAGGAAAAGAGAGTCCACACAGACACACACACACACGCACACATACACACACACTCTCTGCCACTTTGGCTTTAAGGTGGATGTGAAATGAAGGAGCCCATAACTTTGGAATTCAGGATTTATTAGCCTGTCCAGTGTTTCATGACGGGCATTGGTTGTTTTGTTTTTTAGTTGTTGGCACTATCTCTTCCACTACATTTACATTTATATACCAACACGTCACATTATATGTGTCTTTTTTATCTTTTGCAAACAAGAATTGAAGGTTAACATTGTATGTTTCTCATGTCTTTCTAGGTTAGCAGCAACAGTCCAGTGTGGCAACAGATGAATGCACATTACAGCAGCAGCTATTCGTACGCAAAGAACGGTAAGACGAGTTGATGTGCATTCTTGGCAAAAACGGTGTTTCAAAAAGTACAACAATTGCAATGTTTGACTACATTTTTTAAATCGTATTTGTCTTTCCTCTTCTCTCAGAGAGTTTGGGTGGTAAAACAGCCGGAGCCTCGAGTCTCCAGTGTCTCTCCAGCATCGTGGACCGCCTGTCCTCCGTGGAGTCCAGCTGTGGACCGTCCGCTCACAGAGACACGACCACCTTCTCCCCCGGCAGCACCAGCGACTCGCAGCCGTGCACGCCGGAGAGTCCCGGGTCGGGACCGGTCTACCACGTCCTGTGAAAGATTTAAAAACGTTTCTATTGTACATGACAGTGTAAATATGTAATGTAAATCCCCCCCCCATTTATTCTGTTATACCCAAATGAGACATATTTAATAATGACAGTTATGTGATATGTGATGTTGCATTATTCCAACATTAAATGGTATTTATGCATTATTTCCTTACTTTATATATATATATATATATAAATATGTTGTTGCAAACATTAAATCTTTTTTACTTTGTACAAAATGTGGAGATTTTCTTTCTGTCTCAGTTTCTTTGTATTTTTTTTAATTTTATTTTAATGTCATTATTCAAATCCTTCACTTTAGGAGCTTAAATAAGACTTAGGATAAATAGATAACCACACAGTTACAAAGTGCTTTATGGAAAATATATTGAAAGGAAAGTAGAAGCAATTAAAAGCTTTTAATTAAGGATTATGCAATTTTTTACTCCTACTTTTACTAGTACTATTACTACTGCTACTAATAATAAAGAAAGCAGGAAGCAGTAGTTGCACAGGCAGGGGAAACAATATGTTTAGTTATTAATTTATGTCGTGCTCAAGAAATGACTAAAAAAATATTGAATCTTGAATCTTCAGTTGGGGAATGATGACTCAGCACTCTCAACTAATAAAAAACCTTATTTATATAAAACACAGTGACTAAGGGCTTTATTTTAAACATAATTAGTGGTAATTAAAAAGCTGACAAGATGAGTAACACAACATTATTAATAATAATAATAATAACAATAATTGTTAAAATTTGTCTGCATATTGTAGGAGGAGATCGTTATAATAATGACAAAAACAGAAAAACATTAAATAATGATAATAAACTAGTAGCACTTTTCAAAACACATAAAAAAAAGCAGTAAAATAAGAATCTGAAAGATCAATATCATGATTTGAATAATTCCACCAACAAAACACTGATTTAAAAAGAGGATAATGACAGACCTCCTCGGGTATTTTGTTCAACAGAGTGGGTAAATAATAAATAGAAGAATCATTAAAGAGATTGTTGTTTGCTGAAATAAATAAATAAATATGAATTTCAAACAAATCCTCATTAAAAAACATCCAAAAAAAAACCCCAACAAGCTCAGACTCACGCCCATAATTACCGCCACAAACACGATTCATCATCGTGAGTTAAAGAAAATAAAATTAAAAATGACCTAATGTTGATTCATCACAGTTTAGTGGGTTTTTTTGCAGCCGTAAGATAAAAACAGCAGCAGCTCACATCCATCACTGCAGTTTTACACACTCACCGCTATTTGCATAATAACAATAATAATAGTATTAATCAATACACGTCCCAGAGTCTCCTGCTAACAAGGTGCGGACATGATCAGCTGATACTTACCAATCACCTGATCGATCACACACAAAGAGAAGTGCTGCATGAGAGTCACAGCAGCCATGAAAATAAAGAAATATAATGTGTGTGTTCTTGTATTTATTGCCTTTTGAGGACCGTGAATAAGCACTACATTGTCAGGACCAGTCGTCCTCAAGGAGACTAAAACTTGGACCTAACCTTATTTCTGAAGGAACTGGTTAATTTTAGGGCTGGTTAGGTTAGGGTTAGAGTTAGGCATTAACTAGTTATGGTTAAAGTTAGGGATAACACTTTGTCAAACTCAAACAACTTGGGGGACACTGAGTGTCCAAATATGTGGGAAATTATCTTGAAATCTTAACACAGTTTTCTATCACAATAACGATATTTATGATGCTATTTCACATAATTTCAAAGTAAAAGTGTTTGTTATGATATGGAACGATATATAGTTCTCAATAAAAAAAAACATATTTATAATGCAAATAGCTTACAATGATATTTAGTATTATATTCTGTCTATAACCTTTAATCTAGCTACAGGTGGAGGAGGTCATGGGCCAGTTCTCAACATAACTTAATCATTTATAAAGTCATTTAAATCTTCTAAATCAATGGTTCTCAAACCTTTAATATCATAAATCACCTGATGATAGTGTTTACCAACTGTACTGTACCAACAGTAGAACAGTATTTCTGATTTCCACCAGAGGTTGAACTTGCATACCACTGGTGGTACACATACCACAGTTTGAGAACCATGAATGCTGTGTGTGTGTGTGTCCATGTCTGTAGTAGGCTGTGAGGACATGTTTTGATCCACACTTATCTCTGTGACAACATTTTGTCTGGTCCTCACAATCTAAAGGGGCTTTTTTGAGGGTTAAGACTTGGTTTTTAGGGTTAAGGTTGAAGATAGGAGTTTGGTTAAGGGTTAAGTATTAAGCCTATGAGTGTCCTCACAGAGAATGCTGTACAAGAATGTGTGTGAGTGTATGTGTGTGGCTGTTTGTTCTTTGCAGCCAAATGTGAGTCATCATTAACACTCCTGATTACACCATCAGCGCTCAGAGTTGGGAGCAAATGGCCTCTTATTGTACTTATATTGTGTGTGTGAATGTGTGTGTGTGTGACGTCAGTCAGGTCTTTGATCATGATGTCGTTATAATCTGTGTTTTTTTGAATCACATCATTGAAGAATCTCCTGTTGTTTCTTTTATGCTTTGGTTTTTTTGATTAAACGTTTCCTACTCTTCATATGTTCTGTTTATCTATCTATCTATCTATCTATCTATCTATCTATCTATCTATCTATCTATCTATCTATCAGGCAGGTAGGCAGGAAGATAGGTATGTAGGTAGGTCGGTAGGTAGTAGACAGATGGATAGTTAAATCAATAGATAAATAAAATGTATATACAGTTAAATAGGTGCATTATTTATATTATTCCAGCAGTAGTTTGTGTTTCAGTTTCTTCTGTGGCTGCTCACAAACACTCTGAATGTCCTTAATGTCATTTCCCATTGCTGCTCTGTGTGTGTCTCCCCCCCCCCCCCCCCCTCTCTCTCTCCCTCTCTCTCTCTCTGTGTGTGTGTGTGTGTGTCTCTCTCTGATTCATGAGTTTGTTCCTCTCTGAGCCTCGAGCGTTCACACAAAACACTCCAAGGCTCCAAGGTTGTCGAGGTCAAGCGTGAAATAAGGTAAAAGTAAAGGTGTTATAGAGAAATAAATGAGAGTATTTGTTCTGTTTGGACCTCCTCGGGAGAAAATTGACCTATTTATTGATAAATTAAGTCTGTAATTACTCAAAGAGCAGCGCAGCCACCACTGTAGTACTCTGGACGACCACAAGGGGGTGGTGTTTCTTATTTTTTACCACATTTAAAATGTTCATTTTTATTTTTGTTTTCTTTTTTTTGGGGTCTTTATAACAATCAAACTCCAGGGAGTTATTTAATGATTATAGCCTCTGAATGAACATTATTATATTGCACCTTTAAGATTCAGTCATTCACGAGGGGAAAAAACAGATTTTAGAGAGTTTAGAGACTTGAATTTGACCGGAGGTAAAACTGTGAGCAGTTGATGATGATATATATATAAAAAAAGTTTATTTTGTTTATGAACCGTGAGATATCCTTCTCTACGTCTATAAGCTGAATAAACAATTCTTAAAGTCTTCGGAGAAGATGTGAGAGGGCGATAAAGACATAATTGTGTTTTTTTTTTTTATATAGTCACAAGTTTATAGGGTTTTATTTTGTAGTTCACTTGGCTTCCTGTTTTATTTTGTATTTCTCAGTGTTTTTGTGGTCATCTGGCATCCCCTCCAGTAGATGGCGCCCTAGGTGGCCTATGCTTGGACTGGGATGTTCTTACTGGAACGCACCAAAATAGGTGGCGTTCCAGACCTTTTCCTCTCTTTATTGATGGTTTCTTTTGTAATTCGTCTTCCAAAACCTCTGTCGTTCCCTTTACCTGCAGATGGAAGTCGACCACTGAGTCTTGACCTCAGGAGTTCTGTTGCTTTAAGGGTTGTGTCAGGGTGTCGCTGCTTGGTTTGAAAAAGTGATTGGCCACACCTGTTAAGTATTGAAACCAGGTGTTTCAACCAGGCTTTGGACTCTAACCATCTTATCCCCAGTGAAGGAGACAGTGAATCTTAACTCTCAAGACATTTTTTGACAATTCTCTGCTTCCAACTTTGTGGCAACAGTTTGAGAAAAAGGTCCTTTTCTATTCCAACATGACTGTGTCTCAATGCACAAAGCAAATCACTATAAAGACGTGGTTTGACTTTTGAGCTTGGTGTGGAAGAACTTGACCGGCGTGACCGGGACGCACCTTCGGGACAAACTGGAACAGAGATTGTGAGCCAGTCCTTCTCGTCAACGCTCCACAGAATTAATGGACACAAATTCACCATGGCAACACTTCAAAAATCTTGAGGTAAGACTTCCATGGTGGAGATGTTATAGCTGGAAAATCTCCATAAAGTCCTGTGAATGTATTTGAATACGTCATTACTTTTTACTTTCTGCAGTGAAGACAGCAGCGTCTCTCTTCACGGTCAAAGCCTTTTTCAAAAATGGCTTAAGCACTAGTGCGGTACCCACATATGTCTGTCCATCTGTGGTCAAAGTCATCTCGGGCAAGAGTCCTTCGATGACTTTGTCCGCAGAGAGACAGACAATCCTTGAGTTAATGGAGAGATTTGTGAGGGGATTAAAGTCTGCAGTGAAGAATGCGGCGCTGCCAGACCAGGTTTTCCCGTCTCAAAAAATAACAATGTGCCATCTGTTCACTGCAAAATGATTCATTTATTTATTCTTGCGTATTTGACCTTTGACATATAACCTACCAGTGAGGTACGTGTGTGTGTGTGTGGATTGTTATAAACTGCAAAATGAATCGCCCCTTTCTACGGATCAATAGCGCTGAATGTGAAAATCGATGTATTTTATTAAATAATCCAGTAAACAATTGTAAAGAACGGCCGTGGTGAAGAAAATCGATGCTCTAACCGCTCTGGACGGACACTCGAGACGGCGGTAAAGGGGACAAAGAAGGAAACGCCGACAACTGTGTCCACTGTACACAAGCACATAGATTTATTTATACAAATATATTATGTATAACAATTGCATATCAACATTTTGTTTGTCGTGTGTTTTTTTTTTTTTTTCAATCTTTACGTTAAATACAGGAACATCAGCTTCAAAAATGCAAGTCAATTAAGAAAGAGTAAAAGATACAAAAAGAGATCGGCTTTATTTTGATGAGCGAGTGAATGAGTGAGTGAGTGAGTGACGGACAAAATATCCCATTGAAACCCGAGCATTGAGGTCACGTAACGCCAAGGTTTTTAGCGTTACGTGACCTCAATGCTACTAAAGAAATGCAGCGTGTGGAATAGTTTAGCAACGTTAAGACGACGCAGGTGGATGAATCTTTCCTCCTAAAAATGAGTCTCGACTTTTCTTCCTGCTCAACCTCTATTTGGACAAAAAAACAAAAATGGAAAATAACAAAAAAAGAAGACATTTCCTAGCCTACGAGAAATGATGTGCTTTGTGTTTGTGGGATAAAGAGAAGAAGAAGAAACAGCCGCAGCTGTGGTAAAGTGTGATGAATCAAACAAAAACCTCTTACAGAAAATTGAAAAAGAAAACACAAAGATAGAGATGATGAAGATACCGGAGCTCTAGGATTGTTTGGTAGAGAAACTGATTTTCTTTACAGGTAGAGAGGAAAAAAAAAAAAAAAATAATGATGATAATAATAAGAAAAAAAGATAGAACATTCAACACAATCTCATCGTAGCACACAATGATTGTCAGAACAGAACTGCGGGGAACCGACTCACATGACCCACTGTATGTGCTGTATTATACAACTTACTATTATTGTTTTCTTTTAAATAATCTCAAATAATTATAATCTTAGCACAAACAATAACATCATATTCCGTAACAGAAGATAAAACTTTACCATAAAATATCTCTCATCTCATAAACTTTACGATAGAAAAAAATAAACGTGAATTTAGCATTATTTGACATTCATGTCGCGTTTCCGAACTAATAATCAATTTCGAATCATCGCAGTTATTGCACACGAGTTGTACACGCCACCTGTAAATCAATAATGATCTCGTCAAAATGGCAAAGAGGATACATTTGGACTCAGAAGCTGCCTGACGATGCTTTAGACCCACTTTGCTCTACAGTGTTTTCACATTTGTAAACCAATCGCACAAAACTACTGCACCTACTGAACGGGTGGAGGCTCGGAAATTGTAGCGTTGTAAAAACCGAAGAATGTGTTGTCTTATTGCTAAATCTAAAAGAAAATGTTCTTGCTACAGTGTAGAAGTTGTAAAAAAGAGTTAAGTTAATCGTTGGTCATTCGTACAGAGACACAAGCACCAGTTGAGGAATCAAATAGAAACACCACTGTACAAATGATACTGGGAAAAAAAATGGTGTCAGCAATCATACATGGATGACCGTAAACGAAAGGGGAAAAAACAACACATAAAGGGCAACAATCGGGGGAAGAACGACCTACAAAAGGAAATAAAAACGGAACGACGTTCAGCGCCAGCCTCCCTCTAAGCACCAGTTTTTGTGGCTCTCTTAGTTTTTTTTTCTCAGTAATTGGTGGAACACTGGAAGCAAGAGAGACTGTAAGTAAAAGAGTCTTTTACTTGGTCGAGTTTCTGTCCTCCGGCCGTGACAGAGAGTTTCCTTTGGGACCTTCGACACAAACGGATGGTCTTTGGAGATCCAACTTGTCCACTCGCCCCTTCACTTCTTCTTCTTCTTCTGGAGCAACCTGTGTGCGCAGGGATCATAGACAAGGAGAAACAATCTGAGAGCAACGCCTCAATGGTTTGCTGGCAGTTTAGTCAAAAGATTTTACCGATGTCAATGATGCCCCAACGTCAGACATGTCATAGCTCTACCAGGGGCTCTACAACACTTCTACGTCTACTTCTACTTACAATCTGAGTAACTTCAGCTCTGGTTGTTGTGTTCCAGGAATCACTTGTGTGTTTTGGACGCAAATACTACTCCAATGTTGTCTAAAAATGCATAAATTCTGCCTGCTGATCAAACTACTTTGACATTTTAGAGCCCCCAAAACTGAGAAGTTTGAAAATCAGGGTGCCAACACCTTCGTTGACACACACATTCAAGTACTTTTCAATGACTTTCCGGGACCAATTCCATCAAAGTCAAAGGCCAGATGTGCTGACCGAGTTAAGAACGGAGGACAACTTGCAATGGCCGCTTCATCCATGATGCCGTTTACTTTTATTGATTTGCAGCGCACTCTGCATCTGAACAACACCGCTAGTTATTGTGCTGCGTAGGCCTATTGTACGTACATCAAGCAATTGAGGGCATGAAGCAGTAGGTGGTGTCGGGAGACATTTACCTAAATATCAACTGAACTTCTTTCTTGCACAAAATGCTGTCACCTCTCTTCTGACCATTTCAAGGCCCACTGTTTAATCCCATCATGCTAACCACATGTCATTTTGACTGCACTGTATGTTTAGTGGCTTTTATGGATCCGTACTGGTCTTCTGGGACACCCTTCCTGGGATTGTCCGTCTGTGTTTTCCTCGTCCCTGCTCTGATCTGCCTGTGCTGCTGAGCGTTAACTGAGCGGGGTCCCGCTCCTCCCCGCACGCACCTGTTCCTCATCTTTCATCTAAACTCGCCTCCTGAAGCATTTAATGACCAGTCTGATTACCCCAGCCTGCGCCAGAACATTGTCTAATCTCGTAGAAATCTCACCTTTGGCCAAACTCACTTCTTTCTTTTAATGGTCCGGGATTATCTGTGCAACTCGGGTTTGTCATGCTCAGCCAAGTGCCTGTCCACACTTGATGGAAATCCTCTAGAACTTCTTTTGTCTGCTCTCCTGGAATCCCCCTCTTTTGAAAAACTGCTCAACTCTCCCCTGCAAATCTCTCCTCTCTGCTTTAGGCATCCAAGTGTTCCGCTTGTCCAGAACAGAGGCTGCTCTTTAGATTATCATCTCACGGTTTAAGATCATTGTCAAAAGTCTCAATTGAGATACATTTACAAAAACTGGCATCTATTAAAATTAGTAAATGTGTGTGGAGGAGGAAAAGACACCGGGAGTGCTTGAGAGTAAGATTAATGCGTTTGGCCGCCAAACCCAATCTCGGCAATCGGCATGTCAGCATTGATAAAACATGATCCCTGCTCTGTTCCCTGTCTGTAGCTCCCACCACCAACACACTGTTACAAGCTCTCAAATATCTTCCAAAGCTGCCTCGTGCCAAGTGCAAGACGAGAGACATGCTTGGAGGGATTTCAGATCAAATGGGCAGTGCCACGGAGATCTTGGACACATGCCCACCAACCAGTTCATCAGGGGAAATCTAATCTCACGATAAATCTGGGAGGAATTAGGCATGGCGTGGTGTGATTTCACTTCCATGGTTTGATTAGTGTCCTGCCTCGCTTTTAAATTCCACTCAGGAAATGTGTATCTTTGCTTTGGTTTTGACAGCATAAACTAACTAAGCACCTGCTTATGGCCTCCATGATGATAACATCACCCAAGCCAAGGTATGGCATTGTTAAAGGTGTATTGTCTTATACCTTGTGCCATTTTTTTGAATACTAAATCAACACAAGACCACTCTTTTGAGATTAAGATTAAAGCCAATAGAAGGGTAAAAGACATGCCAGACTGACATTGGGATGCAACTGTGCAGAATTCCCACAGAAGTATCGTGTAGTTTACTGCTTTATTATTGGCATTATTAAGGGTCCCAAAATCCAAATTTTGTCCCATGAAGGCTTGGGCCGGCCCGCATAGCAAACTACCATAGCCAGCCAATGCTTTGTTTACTTTAACCACTGCCTTTTCGGCCAACACTATTTTCTTCCAAACTTTTGTGCCAGATCAAACTAAAATCTCTTTTTTCATTCTTGACCTTGTTCTTCATCCACCAAAATCTCGAGTTTCCAACTTTGATTTCTACCAAATTATTAATAGTTCATCCATGATGATTTTAAGAAATTCCGTCCATTGTTAAGAAATCATGTTCACAAAAGTCAGACAAATACAACCCTCTGTCTGTCCACAGGTGTAGAGTTGGACCTGCTTCAAATTCATTTCAAAAGGGTTTATAATAAACCAATTAAACTTAAGTAAGAATATGCTTCATAATAACAGAACAGACCAAATATAGACTACATTTCATAGTTACCAAAAAACCCTGCAATAAATGCCACGGATTAAACATAATCTTTTTAAAGAGTCATAAAAGATGCAGCTGGATTTTCTGCCTGGAGGTCTAAGCCCTGAGGCTGTGCACATGCTCGTATGAAAAAGGTAATATCGGAAGTCACTCTCTTTCCTCTGGTTTTTGTTTTATAACATCCATGTCTTAAAATAGCACACAACTCTAATCCAAAATGAAATTCACATGAAAAAGTAAATCCATTTTGAAGCTCAAAGATAATCTGAGCTCGTCTCAATTTGACCTCCGTCAGCCGTTCAGGCTGGGAGATAAAATAAAGCAATAATTCATGACGTTCAGGGCTTCACAGTGGTTTTAGATCAAATAACAGTCCAGTATTAGTTTATCTGGAGTCAATGTTTTAGACACTATAACATTTCATCTTGAACAACTCAACTGTGCTCCCTGTTTGTTTGTCAGCAAAGATCCGTCACTAACACTAGTCACGTGCACAGATAGTCATAACAAGTGGATATTGAACATAATGCGTGTGTACATTCAATTTAGCAATTGTAATATATGCGCATAATCTCATACAAATCTAATAACTTCACCTCTAAAAGCCATTTATGATGCAAATTGTATAAAACTATAATATCGCAGGCTCACAAACACAGGTTGGATACTTCAACATTCCAAAAAATGCATTTAAAACTTTCTTTTTAAGATAATAAGCTTTTTATTTGACAGGATACATCAGGCTAACTTTTGGCTAACTTCCTGTCTGTTGCTGCCGTTAGCAATAGCCTCCTTTTATGAACATCAGTGATAGCTGACGGATTATAGAGCTATTTACCAAGTATTTCATTGACAACAGCTTTAAGTTTGATAAAGGGAAAGAAAGAGAGACATCTCAGGGCTGTGAGTTGGAATTTAAACCTACGGTGAGTAAAAACAATCATAGGCCTCAAAACATGGGGCTAGCTAGCTCTACCGTGTTAGTCAAACCATCAATCACTTTTTTAAGACTTGTTGTAGCCAGACATTTTGTTAGCTTAGCTTAGCATCTATAAGGAAACTGTTATCCAGAGGTAAGCTACACAGCAGCACTACTTACTTTTTAAGAGTTTTTCACAGCGAACTATTTGTTAGCTTGGCTTAGCATGGAGAAAACAGCAAGACTCAAAACAAATCAATGAAGTCAGCAAACACATTTGAGTTTGAATGAGAGTAAGGACAAGGTTTGCGCTCAGGAAATAAATAGTTTGTTTTTCTCCTTTAAATTGAATAATTTTAAACCGTGAATGCTTGTCCAGTAATAAATGATTACATATTTAAAGTATGTTGAATTATTACAATTCTGGATTTCTTTGACACTGTTTAAGTTTATGTTATTTCCATTTTATTTTTTTATTTTTTATGGTTTCTATCCACGTTTTTTTTTTTTTTTATTAGTTTCAGTTATTTAGACATCTTATCGCCTCTTGTCAACTTCGATGCCTTTTGTTTATTATTCTGTAGAGCACTTTGGTCCACTTTGTGGTTGTTTTAAAGTGCTACAAATGAAGTTGGATTAGATTGGATTATCTCTAAAACCGCCAAAAGCAACCAAAACACAGAGTGAGGATGTAATCAAGTGTGTCAACTAATGTTACGAGTGTGCCAAGTTCTGCTAGAAGTTCAGGAGCCTGAGCATCAGCCTTTGTTAAATAAAAGTAAAAACTGTTTTAGAAAAATGACAGAAATAATGTGACGTTTTAAATAAAAATGCTTAGTGCTGACACTATGTTAAATATGTTGATAAACGGAGTAAAGTTGATCACCTTATTATTTTGTTTAACATTTTAAAGAAGTCTCTCACAGCAGTTGATAATAGCTCTTGGCATGTGTTAAAGGAAGAAAAAGTGATTATGTTCAAAGAAGCATGACTCTGTGCCCCCACCAGCCCCCGTCACCCTTGAAGCCATGTAGCGCCTCACCTACGACATGTGGTTCTGCTGCGAGGCCAGGTTCTGCTGCTGCTGCTGCTGCATGAGGAGCTGCTGCTGCTGGCGTCGCCGGGCCGTGCGCAGCTTCTCGAAGCGCGCCTCCATCTCCTCCAGCACTTTGGGCGTGTAGCGGACCACGAGCTTCACGCTGTCCTTGGCAGCCTTCAGCAGCTCCACCGCTTTCTCGTGATGCTCGCCCTCCACGCTCTGCAGGAGGGTAAGAGACTGTTTTACCACGTTTCGTAGTAATAGTAACCCGACGTTGCTCCATTTCCCAGTCCTGAGTCATCTCATGTATAAATGCACTGTTATTTATGTCTCCACGCTGGGTGAAGATGTGTTTCTGTTCCGTATGCAAGACAAGGCAGCACTTTGATCTCAGCAGCTCTCCACGTGTCGGACACGTAACGAAACACTGCCTCATTTTATAATAAATAAATATTTCAGTTTTTCTGGGCAGGATTAGATTACAAAATGAGACGGATACATTTATCTAGACTCTCTCCACATGCGAGGCTGAGAAACTGAAGTATGCCTGGACTCAGACTGCGTATAAACGAGAGTGAAGTCTTTTGTATGGCAAAGTGAAGCCTAATCCTGGTCCTGAGGACCCACTGCGCTGCTTGTTTTAGATGTTTTAAATAAATGGCTCGTTATCAGGTTTCTGCAGAGCAGGGAAACATCTAAAACATGCAGGACAGTAGATACAAGGGACCAGGATTGCGAGACCCTGGACGAAGTAGCAGTTCGCCAACACGGGGCGAATCCACTGCTTGAATAGCGGTCTAAGGAAAAATGGGCCTTCTTGTCACTTGAAACATTTCTTAACAAGTCAATCAGCTAGTATTGTGCAATAGGTGTATGGTTGCACATGGTACCAGTCCAATCGTTAACCGGGACAGAGCGTCCACTCTCATATACAGTCTACGGTTGGACGTACCACGCCGTTGACGGACAGGAGCTGGTCCCCTCGCTTTAGGCCGCCTTGTCTCTCTGCCACGCCTCCGGGAATGATGCGAGAGATGTAGATTGGCGAGTTCTGCTCTTTGCCGCCCATCACGTTGAAGCCCAGACCTTCCTCCGTCTTGGGCAGCTCCACCACCCGCGGGTGAGAGTGACCCTCGCTGGCTGCAAAGGCCGCGACTGTGGCCTGAGGGAGGAGAGAGAAGATAAGGGACCGTAAATCGTCGTCCAAAAACATATTCCTTTACACAAATTTTGCCAAGCGGGGCTACAAAGTGTCTTGTGTTGCCATCCATCACCTTTTGAGACTAATGTTCCTGAAAACAACACATGGCTGAAGTAGCACAAGGCCGAGCAGCTACGAGGAAAAACAAACTGTGACCATAAAACTGGATTTGGAAGAAGAATATGTTGGAAATTGGAAAAAAAGAAATTAGGTACAAGACTGTGTATATAATTTATCTAAGGGTGAAGGAACTATACATCCCATAAACAATTACAAAGGACCCCTTTCCAACGATTTCCAGTGCTTCCTCTTGAATTTATGTTCTCGGAGTTTTACGGCAGTTGGCATCGGTGAAGTTGCCTTTTTTTTTCCTCCTCTTGAATTTATCTTTGTTGTTTATACGTTACAGTATGTTGTAGTTTGTGTCAACCGTGTTAGAAATGCAGGTCTGCTTTTGCACTTATAATCTGTCTTCATTACACACGTTGGAAATCTCATTGATTTCAATTTTTTTTAAAAGGCGCACAGGCGCTCCATCTTCTCATTCCAGCATTGACAACTACAACAGAGCGTTAGGATTAAGTCAGGGCGGGGACGTTTTAGATGTTTCTCAGCAACGTGGATTAAACGCATCCAAGCAAGCGCTGTAGCAGTAGCAGCTCTGTATCTCCACGCGCTGGTTGGAGTTGCTTTGAAGCACAAGCCAAGCTCCAAAGCTCCTGCTCTACGCTCAGTGCAGCAGGAGCAAATGGCAAATGAACAGAGGCGCCGCACGTCCGCTCATCCGCAGACACTCTGCCACAGGTGCTTTGCTGTCATGATATGAGCAAAACTGAGGATAAAAAAGGAAAAAAGAAGAGGAGCGGTTTGTGTCGGAGGCTTTTGCAGTATGCACATGCATTTTAAAAACTTAATCTCTTCTCTTGTATGGCCTGTTTTATTACGGTTACTGTACTGTGTCAACTTCCACTCCCTGGCTTCCTTGCCTCCCTGTCCTCCTTTCCTTTGTCTGCTCCCGCCCCCTCCTCCTCCTCCTCCTCCTCCTCCTCCTCCCTGCCCGCGCCTCTCTCGGCGTGATGCTGTGTGGAGTTGCAGTTCTTCAGCATGCACGCCGTCGCCTCCCGGGCCTCACAGCACATCGACCTTCACAACTTTATCTGTGTTTCTGCGAATGAAAAAGCAATCTGGCAGATGGCTGCCACCTTCCAAAGACAGGAGGCATTTTAAATGTTGCTACGGGATACGAGATGCTGCACTGTACGAATATGACTCCACATATCTATAGCCGTTTGATCATCAGCCTCCCTTCCCCTCCCCCACACACACGGCCTCATACTCCCCATCTCTATTAAGATCAGTATTAAGAGCCTTTGGCCAGGACTTAGAGGCTAAATTAATCTCATTAATGAAGCAATCAAAGAGAAGAGAGTTGCTCATGTGAAGTAGAAACCTCGATTGTTGGGAGATTTGCCGTCTCATTAAGCGAACACTCAAGTGTTGGAGGAACAGGAGAGTCGTCAGATGTTTCACTTATTTCGTCATTATTGCCTCTGCAGCTACAATACACACCTCTTTCACTTTGACTGTGTGTGACACTGATGGGATGCGATTCACACCCCGGATTGGTTTTAAGAATATCTCGACTAGAGAATAAAACCCTACAAAAAAGAGAGAGAGAGAGAGAGACCCCAGTTCTCCCTGGTGAACATTCTCCCAAAACTAAGCCATCTTGGACCATTAGCCGCGTGGTTAATTACCCAGAGGAAATGCAAATTCTGCTACAGATTTTTTTTGGGACTGTAACTTCTCAAAGTTTGGTGTGAAAGGGAAGAAAAGCTGATGGGAGTTTTAAAGCTGCTTAAATCACGTCTTCATGATTTTTCGAGCTTAGTCACAGTGTTTTTTGTAGAGGAGAAATTGCTGTACTTAAGTCATAAATAAAGGTTTCCTTTTTTTCCTTCAGATCAGACAAAGGTATCCAGCTGATTAATAGCAAGGGATGTATTAACACATTAGAGATCAATAATATGCTTTTAAGAGATTTTTATTTATTTTTTATCAATAATTATAGTGATGAATGATTAATATTTGCTCCTGGGTTTAAATTTAGTAATTTGTATTTTTAAGCTGCCTTATGTGTGGAAACCCCCCCCCCCCCCACTAATTACTAAGAATGGCAACATGGGAAATAAGCTAACCTAGCTCGGTTCAAATCACCTGAGTTTACTTCTTAAACCTTCAATAATATGTTGTAAAATGAACACACAACTAAAATTAAAATATATAAACAACTAGGATTTTCCTCCGTGTCCTAGCTTAAGCGACTGAGTCATAAACATGGCGCTAGAGCTTTATAGCCTAGCTTAAACACAACGTAGCTAGGATACAGCTAGCTTCAATGGCTTTGCTTCAAAATGTAACACATATATTTTTAAATTAGTGAGCTTTATATTTGGTAGGTGGTGTAATTTTGAAATGTGGACACAGCTAGGCTAGCTATTTCTTCTGCATCCCTATTGTTATGCTAATTTAACACACCTTGTTAAACTTGCTCGTTAAATACACAGATATAGAGGTAATGATCTCCTATTCTCTTCAAGAAAATCATAAGTAGCTTTATCTAAGAAAATTGAACGACTACTACAATATGTTTGTTCTGCAGAATAATCAGAAAGTCTGTCAGCAGAGCCAATAAAAGAGAAAAGAGCTGGTCAGCGAGAAGCCACAAAGGAAGTGCTATCATCATCTATCTTCCTGCATCTCATCGTCCTCCTGCTCTTCACATGAAAGCTTTCCCTCTTTGTTGTCGTTCATAAAAGCCTGAGCCTCTAACAGACGAGATCCTTCCTTCATCTCGTTTACGCGGCAGAATTAGCCCAGTGCATTAGGCTCTACATCCGTGTCGCAGCTAAATGTCTCACTTCTGATTTTTTTTCAACATGTTTTGATACTTTCAAAAATGCAGACAACTACAGAACATATATGAATTACCATCTATCTCTTGTGTACACATGGTTTTTAAGTTCTCAGATTCACAGTCTTTTGACTAAAGGCCCATTTATAAATTCTTTTTTTTTATATCCATCAAAGACGGACAACCGGACATCGCGGGTGCAGTACAGAGTAAATCATCCAATCAGTCAGGAAAACGACAAGTGTGTTTGAGAGACACACGGAGGTACAGTACGTAGGGTAGTGATGGAGATAGCGGATGTAAAACGGATAAAAATGGAGCATGCATGGGCCTTAACCACAGTATGGATCTGTTTCTTTGTTTTCTTGTTAACTAACCTAATGTTCAAAGCTACAGTGCAAGGAAGCACCATCAAATTGCATTTATGCTCAATGAATGAATGAATGAATGGATGTTTTTTTGTCAGACACACAGCAACAACAATGGACACCATGATGACACTCTTGTAGCTACCAAAAGCCCCCTACACTATGTTGGGTGTTGTACGGGAAAGTGTGACTGCTTGTTGTTATGACATTATGATTATGTTGTTGTTGTTGTTCTTCTTCTTCTTCTTCTTCTTCTTCTTCTTCTTCTTCTTCTTCTTCTTCATCTAATAATTTCCAGCAGGCTGTGCGCTATTCTTCAAGTTCTTCGTTACACGTTGAAGATCTTCACCATAGTACAAAGTTCTTATCATGTGTTTAGAACGTCTTGCTTACAAAAGTCCATTTGGGTGCACTTGAGTTCCATCCATCCATCCATCCATCCGTCCATCCTTCTTAAAGCACTTGTGCCTATTGTTCTGCCCTCAGTCGTCGTCTTCATCTTTGCACTTCATCAGTTGCACTTCTATATGGCCACTAATTCACACGGCCGGCTTGGGTTTAATTGGATGAGCTTTCATCAAGACCATAGACAGAGAGAGGTTCTTCCAATTTAACAAATAAATAAATAAAAGGCACTCACTTATTACTTAATCACACAGACACACGCTCAATGAGGGCCATTAGCAAAGTAGGACGAGAACATACTTTGTTAATTTCACGCGGCTTCTGTCAATAGAACAGATGGGAATAATATAATTGGGGCCACTGTGATTAACAGGTCGTCTTTAAATCATTAATAACAGTTGTCACTGGCCAAACTTTACATAAAAAAAGCTTCTCTTACCTTAGCTGTGGCTCTCGCCTGGTATTCTGGACAGCCGTTCACGGTGATTGTTTCGTGCATGTACTGGTAAACCTAAAAGACATGTGACAGAGTGACGGGTCATTGGATTATTATGGATTATTTACATTTCCACTGTCAATCGGTCTTGTCCCATCAAAACTGTCCATTTCTGGAACGTCAGAGATGACTGATTGGTTGTCACAAAACAACATCTCATGCATTCGCTGCAATAATGAGTTTGACGGTTACCCCATCGCGCCTTTTTTAATTTATCAGGGCCCGAATTTCCCCAAACTTGGTGGGAAGATGTTATGGACCAAGACGAACAAAAAAGTCAACCGTAACCATGTCCTCAACTCAACAGGAAGTCGGCCATTTGGACGTCCATTTTGGCGATTGGCACCCTACGTAAATGAGCGAACTAGGGTTGTAGCGACATAAAAAGTTATTTATACATATTCTTACTCTACTTTTTATTTATTTTGTATGTCATTATTGTTGTCTGTTTGGTTTCCCTTTCATTTGTCCATTTTCATTTTTCAACTATTTAATTCACCTATTTTGATTGACACGTAATGGGAGACAGTGAAACAATGAAAAACAATGTTTTTGACATAAAAACGTGTCTGTAGCTTCGTGTCTTTCTCACCGTTTACCAGTTAAAAACAAACCTTTCATACGTTCTACATCAGCCAAAATGGTCAAGCTGAAGCTGAATACACAACCAAAGAAGAATAACGTCCTTTCAGGCAAACAAAGGCCGCTGTAATTCCCCCGACGTGTCTCCGATTGTAACAAGCAGAGATATAATTAATACTTAAACGACTTGACCTTTAACGCAATTCAATTCAATTTCAAATAATAATAATACAACGTTTTTAGGCTTGTGCAGACATGGAGTTCCTTAATCAGCAGCACAGAAAGTCTGCGGGACAGACAAACAGAAATACTTCACTGCTGGACCTGAGCTGCAGCCGAGTGGTGGCTCGCTTTGCGTCCAGGAGGGTGAAAAACAACGTTTTCTGCTCTTTCACTCAGGCCGAGGGAAATCGATGCCGACAGCTGACCTTTGCCGGCTTCAGACGTGTCGTGTAAAAAGCACTTATGTTCAGAGAAGTGAGAGAGAAGACGAAGGGATGGAAAAGCAGGAGGAGATTCTGTTGGAACTATAACTCTTATAACCTCTGTATAGGTTTTAACATAATCGTGGGAAAAAACAGCCAAATGCTAAGAGTTAAGGGTATAAGACGGCAATAAACGTATGGTGGGTTAGGATTATGGTGCCTTTATAAAGCTAAAAATAAGGCATATATTATCATGCACGGTCTCTCCTGGAGGACACATGCAACTCTAGCGTCTCTCATGTCAGTCGTCTCTCATCACGGTTACACTCCTGCCTGCACTGCAAACGCCGCTTGTCCTGCAGAGGTCTTTTAAATTCCCTGTCAAGCCTCTATTTATTTTTTATTTCTCTCCTTGGCAGACGTGTTCAAAGCAGCGATGCCTTCAGTCTGGCCTCACCCTCACCCTCACGCTTCCTTCCTTCCTGCCTCATCAAACAAAGAAACCTGGGTGAAAACACACACACACACACACACACACACACACACTTGACACTTGAACTGAGAGAATAAAAACAATAATAGAAAGGAAGAGCGAGTCAGAGTCGGCCGCACTGACGTGACAGTGAAAAAAAACAATGAGTGTCGTCTTCTGGTTTCATCCTGACGCTGACAAGAAAATAAGAATATACTGTGGAACCACCAGGGGGCGACTCCACTGGTTACAAAAATGAGCTTCTAAGTTTTCGCACAAAGTTGTCCATGCTCTCTTAGACCAGAACTCTGCAAGTCTGGTTGATTTTTCTCTACGGAGCTCCCCCTACAGTTTCGGAGGACATACTTTTAAGTAAACATCTATCCGTCCATCGCCTGCATCTTTATCCTCACTCTCGTAAGAACTCACAGCTGAGTTTCACCCTTGGGAAAAAGTCCGATGTTGTCTCGCTAACACAGTCGTTTCCTCTTCCTCACTTTTCCCCGTTTTCTCTGCTTCTTTTTCTCCGGCTCCGCCACGATGAACATCTAAAATAAACCTCGATCTTATCGCCGGTACCTGGCTTAAGTTCCTGAGGACTCCGGTAGGCTGGCTTTTGCGCTAACAGACCAGTAGAGGGCAGTGGAGACAACCCCCCTCAATCGCCCTGTAACGAGCCACTTCACCACACCATCAAATTGACTCTGGAGTTAGTTCTGGGAGTTCAAGTCGACAGGATTTTACTTTTCCATGAAAGACCTCTGTAGGAAAATTCCTACTTGATTTACAACGTCTGTAAACGTTCTCCTGAGGATTTAAAGCCTCGATCTAGTTGCAGAAGACTAGTTTTAGGGTCTTCTGCAACTGAAGTTTAAAGTAACTATCGTCCGATAAAAGCCTCTGGAGTCCGAGAGACAAAAGATCGGATAAAGGGTGAACGAGAAGTCATCGCGACTTCAAATTCAGTTGGAGACGGGTCCCCCCTAATCTCCCCACAATGACTCTGAAGTTGTTAAATTAAATCCTGCATAGGAGTTCATGGATCGGCTCAAATCTTTTACTTTCATATATTAAAACAACAACAACCAAACACAGTCTATTAGGATAATTGAAAATCTCCACTGGAGTGTAAAATCAGTCGCTCTGGTTTTTTCCTCCCCCGCTGTGTTCGTCAAACGAGACTCAGCGAATTCCCTCTCTCCATCATTTCCAGCTGGTTAGCGCTTTCCACTCTCGTGTCCTTCCTTCCTTCCTTCCCTTCCTTCCTTCCTTCCCCATTTGCAAAGGCTGATTGACCCTGACAACTGTTTTCCCGCTGACGCAGTGGAGACGAACGCAGGGACGCGAGACTCGTCCAACTCATCTGACTCTGTCTCTGTTTGTCCAAACTCCTGCTGAACGGCCTCTTTCATCTCTCTCAGAAAAGGTCACTGTGATAATGAAGTGAAACGACACGGACATGAGTGTTTGACGAGACGGCGGCACCTAAAATATGTACAATTTCTGCGTAAAATTATGCACAAAACGATGACATGTTTTTTGTTTCTTTCCATCACTCGTTAAATCCCAATAATATTTACCGTTTTATTCGTTTAATGACGTCATCCACTTTGCCTTTGTCTCTGAAAAATCGCCATAAATAATAACCTTTGAAATAAAATCCTCCAGGATCCATTAGTCTTGTCAATATTTCACAATAAAAGCCCAATTGAAAAGACACGAATGGACGCCTAGAGTACGCTAGAGTGCTTTTACTTTGAAACAGGTACATTATGTCATGAAAACTAAGTCTTTTGTTGCTGTTGCTATGAGTTGAGCGACCTCTAGTGGCAGGAGCTGGTGTGAAATTGGTTTCTAACAATCTTTGAGTCTCTCCATACAGAATTTCTACGTCATACTGAAATAACTGACCTCCGCCGGCTCTATAAAGTATACAAAAGATACTTTCAAATATTCTATTCTATTCTATTCTATTCTAATTACATTAAAAGTATAATGTAATTTGAATCCTCTCTCTGTAGGAGAGCTTCCTGGACTAACATTAACTTTGTTAGAGGAGATATTTTGAGGACACGCATAGAAAATGAAAAGCCTGAGAACTTTTATAAGACTCTAAAAGTCTTTGTAAAATACAAACACTTCCAACAGGGAGTGAAAGATTTTTTTACAGATCTTTTGGTACGACGTACAGAGAGCGTAAAGTGGCTGAAAATTGGACAGAAACACCACTTTGACTGTGAGGAAAAAGTGTTTGACAGACGCTGCTGTGCGGGACGGACAGATTGCACATAAAGAAAATCAACCTTCTGGCTGTTACTGCCGCCATATTCACAGCAGGCGTGTACATCAGGGCATTAAGAGCTGCTCCCCACTCAACCCCCCCACCCCCACCCCAAGTCTGCTGCTTAATAACAGTCAGACTCTGTCGTTAGCCGGAGCCAGCACTTTTCTGCAGGTCCTCTCTCAGCAACGGTCACCCCAAACCTGTAATTGACCACCACAGTCAGTTTCCCTAGTGACACTCAGCAGCAGCAGCAGCAGCAGCAGCAGCACATTGTCATTGCACACGAGTGACCGTGGCTGAGTCTGTGTCAGGATGTACCAGGCTTCACTGGGCCGACCAGAGCACAGCTCGACCCCCGCGAGCGGAAAGGACTGAGGCTTCCTTCATTATGGGTTTGATGTGATGTAACAGCCGGTTGTTTAAAAAAAAATGACTGCAGTCCTACATTTACGGAATAAAACCTTCTGCTGAAACCGTGACGACAATGTGAGAGTGTAGGAAAAGTGTGGCTAAACCTTTCGGTTATTTTCTCGATTAATTGAGTACGGCAACATGTCAGAAAATGTTGAAAAATGGTGTTTACCAAGCCTAGACATTTTTGTTTGTTTGTTTTATGGAGCAAAGAAACCAGAAAATATTCACAATTCAAGAAGCTGAAAAATCAGAAGCACTCAACGTGATTATCAAAACAGTTTGAAATTTGTTTAGCCATCAAATTAATTGTCATTTTCTGTTCTCTGTTTGTTTTTTGTACACTGCAAAAAAATTTAATCTGTACGTGCGTAATTGACTTGACTTCATTGTATTTATCAAATCACTTACTGAAGATTTGACTTGTTTCAAGAAAACTTAACTTAAGTGCCACTTTCTTGCTGCACTGGCAGATAATTTAGCTTGAAACAAGTAGTTTTCCCTTAATAGAGGCATTTTTTTGCAGTGTAAAGTGTAAATAAAATGTATTATTATTATGTTTGAATATTGGAATTACATGAGTTCTTAGGCTGATTCTGGCTGTTCCAATTCAATTCCAACAACTTTATTTGTCCATCAGGGGGACAATTCAAGACCCATAGAGCAGCTGTCCACAACAGAAAAAGTCAACTAAGCTCTGATGAGTTATAAATAAAAGACAAAAGTAAAAAGAATAACATACAGGTAGTATTTAGATACTTCTTAAATGCTCCATGTAACAAAGAAATCATTAAAACTGAATCATTTTCCGTTTGTGGACATGATAACGTCGTCATTTCAAGGTTTTATCGACATTTTCTGATCTTTTATGGACCAATTAATCTGGAAACTAATCAACAGATGAGTCAGTTATGAAAAATAATCGTTAGCTGCCGCTCTAGCACATGAGTTTGAGATCAAAAAGATTACATTACGCGATTCTCACAGTTTGTACCCAGTCATTTCTTCCAACTCAGTGAAAACTATTTTAAATTCATTTCAACGTAAATAAAAAGTGGCATAAATTTGCCTTTTACATCAGTTTTTAATCAAAACCCATTTTTCCCTCTTCAAATAATAACTCTAAAGTGCTTCAGTGTCTTGTGTTTAGCATGCACAGCCTCTCCTCTCTCTATCACTTGTCATGCAAACGCTGTAAAACAAACCTCCCTTTTATCTCCAAACTTCAAAATGACCAACAACGACTTCCCCCCCTCCACCTTTTTTGTTTACCCCCTATAAATATTGAAGCCGCGCGGAAAGTGTCCGACTGAGTTTTTAGAACCAGGCACGAGACGCGACAGAGAATCTGGAGTCGCTCATAAACAACAAAAAAAAAGGTGTGATATGTACGCGGCGCTAAAAACCATGTCCCGCTCTGATTTACGACTCCAACTCCCTGCAGGAAACAAAGCACGGCTCCTCTCGCTGACAGACTGATTAGGTCGGTTAATTGTCCGCTTTCATTCCAGGACAAATTACATGTTCACTTTGTTTACAATTAACTCTCGACGTCGAGGCCGCACCGCAGTCGAGGCATCTGTCATCTGTTTCCCCTTCTCGCGCGCACATGCTCTCCAATTTCTGTTCGCTTGTAACTCGTAACGAACGCCTGTCGCCGGCGGACGGTTCGGTGTCTCACAGCAGACAGGACGGCGGAACGTGGAAGAGTTGTTGTGATCGGCTCGTGTCGCTGGTGTCACGTCGAGTCAATGAATGGCGGTGAAAGGATGACGGAGCGGCGGAGTCTTGTGGTGTGAGTTTTGTCTCATTTGGACCCAAACTCCACCAACAGATGACGGAGCTGAGGCTTTATATAGAAAACAAGGTGTGAATCTCACAGCAGCAAAAGGTGAAGAAGCGAAAAGACTATGAGTGATGACGATGGCGAGTCGGTCCTGGACGACAGCAGCAGCTGTGACTCACCTCTCTGATGGCTGTGCAGAATTCACTCTGAAGGACTTTCTTCAGAGACTGGAGCTTGTGGCCGGGGACATCGCCCGACTCCTGCAGCTTCTCCAGCAGCTCGATAGCCCTCGCAACATCTGGAGGAACCAAGCAGAGAGAAAGAGAACTGGCATGAGAATGAGGAGGAAGCGTGATTTAAGTGACGTCGAATGTGACCCAGTTGTTGGTCTGAGCACAACTATTTCTACTGCCAGAGTTCTCAAACTTTAGTACGTGTACCGCCAGTGGTACAGAAATGCAGAAATTATACTGTGTATACCAGAGACGCCATAATCTCGACCTCTGAGGCGATGAGCTACTTCAGCCCAAAGAACACTCCTACCGCGTTATATTAGCTGTACCTAATAAAGTGGCCAGTCAGTGTGCCGGTGTTGGGTTTAAATAAAAAAAATAAATAAAAAAATCTCGATTCAATTGCATTAAGGGCACAGCCATGATAAATGTGCTGGAGGTAATCAATAGGCAGGATAATGGAAATAGACTGAGTGGAGGCCTGCGGTCACAAGACCGATCGAGTCCATGGATCCGTTTCACTGGCTTCCACTCCCACGCATGACAACAGAGAAGAGAAGAGAAGTGGGAACAAAGTCGGAACGAAAGGTTCACACTTTTAATTACGAGTGGATGCGATAAACAACATTCAAAGCTGCGCTGTGCAATGTTTAAATATAACTGTTGTCAATCAGCTCCACAGGGCTCAGAGTCGGTGACATTCTACTTTTATGTCAAGACTTTCACACAAGGGTTAATATCATTTTTTGTAGATGAATAACCCTAACCCCTGCTCTACTGCTGTATACACACAAACGCTCTCTCAGCCACAGTTTATATAGATGTTGCTTGACAAATAAATAACAAGGGACAGGGACCAGAGGCAGAAAAATATGGAATTAGATTTGCGTCAATATTTTCAAACGACACTTTTCACGAAACAAGCAAACATTTTATGAATTGAGCCAAGAAAAATTATCGAAATGCACAAATTGCAAGTGCAATATCAATTTAATCGTTCAAAAAAAATAATGAAAATACACTTTTTGTTTACAATGATCCAAATATTGTTTGCTCCGTGGTTGTTTTGTTTGTGATTCTGACCATGGGCGGGGCCATAGGAAGCTGCCTGCTGATTGGCTACTGAGTTTTGGTGCGCCAGCTCAATGGACCAGAAGTAGACACGGGCATGGAGTCGCTGTCCGTCTGAGTTGTAAATATCTAACGTTTGTCAGATAATAAACGTTACAATTACTTTGTCGGATGTCGACGGGGAAAACTTAAAATAATAAAATAATAATATTTTTGAACGATTAAACTGATATTTTATTTGCAATTTCGATTGTGCGGTTCATTTCAAGTGTTGCTTGAAAATATTCCATAGAAAAACAACATCCACAAACAAAAGTCACCCAAAAAAAAATAAAAAATGACGAACTGCAGCTTTAAGTGCGAGGCAGTGACTCTGCACTTCCTCTAATTAGCTCCTCTGAGCGACTCCTCCAGCGCGGTTGATTAATTTCTTGCCCTGTGAAAGTGTGTCTTGTTGAGCAGAGATGAATAATGGAGGGAGCAGGGAACGATTGTTCCTTCACCCCGAAACACATTTGCTTTGGTTTGTCGGCGCATGTTCGACATGACTGATGGCGGCGAGGAACGGATGTTTTTACAACGCGTTCATGTGTTCATTATTCGTTGATTACACAATAGTCCGGGTCCATAACGACCGATAAATTATCGTTAAATCATAAACTAATATTAAGGCGAGGTATAGAAATACATAAAAGATAAAAGCAAGACATTAAAATCAACATAATTCAAATTGTAAGAGATATAAAAGGGTTATTTGCCAAAAAGTGTATTTTAAAGACAAGAATTAATCGATGACTACGATGATTGTTTGAGAATTGAAGAAAAAGCTCAAATTAATTTTACATTTAGCAAAATGAAGTAAATTTGTCTATAAGAAAAACCAGGATACAACAAAAATTATGTATTAAATTGAGAAAATTTTATTTTATAATTAAAGTAACGTACTGTCACTTCCTCTTTCCACTGGTGTTACGCCGTATGTTTCTCCTGCTCTCTACTGTCGGACTATCTCTGCGATTATTTGTCTACTGTTGCGATCAATTCACCGAACAAGCACTCGTATTTGTATATATGTATATGTATGTATATGTATGTGTATATATATATATATGTATATGTATATATGTGTATATATGTGTGTTATATATATGTATATGTGTGTGTATATATATGTGTATATATGTATATGTATGTATATATGTATATATATGTGTGTGTTATATATGTATATGTGTGTGTATATATATGTATATATGTATATATATATATATATATATATACATATATATATACACAAGAAAGTCCAAACTATCTCCATTAATCTAACAATTACCTAGATAAATTATATTTTTCTAAGTCATTTATCAAGAAAAATACTGGAGGTTTTGCCTCTTAAATCAATACTTTTCAACATTTAAAGGACAAAACAATCAACACTTTGTCCAATAATTGAACATAATTATCTGCTGTGGCCATAATCACAATCAAATATTATTTAAATGACTAAAATAAACTGCAGTTTTTTTTTGTACAAAGCACCACAGTGAATGAATCATTGTCAATGTCAACCTCGTACCAGTATCTGTGTCACAAAACACGGCGATAAAACACAAATTCTATTTCAAGACGTGACCCACACACACACACACACACACAATGATAGAATTGTGTGTGTTTGAAGAGTAACTCAGACAGAAGAGAATGTGCCGTTCACAGACCTTTGGGAGAAGAGAAAGAGCATTCGTCTGGAAACTGACTGTGAAATAAATAAGGCCGTAAAATAAGAGAAATGTGAACTGTAACAATGTGACTTTTATTTTACTTTCTTCTTTTTTTTAACTACAAAGGAACAGGAGTTTTATTGGCAGACAAACAAGGATAATTGGACTTCAATTCATAAAACAAAAAAATTAAACAAGTCAATTCAAACTCACTAACAAATGAATGTAATTAAATTGTTTTAGGGTTGTCAACAGTGTAATTCATTGTATATAAAACTAAAGTGGGACTGTCATGGTTTTATAGTATCAATGTTCATACACTGTAAAAGAGAAAATGGTTTGTAAACTTAAAAACATTTTTTATTTCAATTGGTAACACACACATTAAATAAGTTAGTATAAACTAATCAAATACTCTTAATATAACCGTAGTTTGAATGAACTTAATTCAATTGTTTTTATTTTTGTTTTTAAAGACCAAAAAAGTTCAGTGAGCATTTCATTCATTCAAGTATTTGCCAAAAATCTACTTGATCCGCACAAATCAAAGTTAATTAAGTGCATTTAGCATCTAAAAATGTAATAATTATGATTTATTTTTTAAAGGCTATGGTTCAAAAGTACAGATACATGATAAATAATAGTATTTCAACTCGCACCTTAACTCATATTCCAGAAAGCTTATGAAATAATAGTCTTTGTGTAAGAGAAACCTGATCCTGTAGTTATTTGTGCGTTTGAGAAAAGCCGCTTTATCAAGTCACTGACTTGACCTTCTTTGATTTCTAGTGTAGGGTGAAAATTAAACTCACTGAGCTGTTTTATAAAAACGGATATGCCGCTGGATGCAAGTATTCTCTAGAAATATCTTCTATAAAGATGAATAGGTTAACATTTTGTAAGTGGACTTTAAAAAAACACAGATTGTGAATGGTTTGTAATAAGCTGGTTCACGTCCACGCCGCGAGGTCGTTGCTGCAGCGTTTCTTCCTCATTAAACAGAGGTCACGGCTTCACGTCGGAAGAACTTGTTTTCTTCACGTGCTTAATATCACATCGGTGATCGGATCGTAACTCCAAAGATTGATGTTTTTTTGCGTCTGGCTGATCAGAAGCAACATCTGCACATTTACATACATATTCATCACGGTTGATTGCTGTACTCGGTTACACGGCACACCTGCATTACATATTCAGTGTTGTTGATGTTGTTTGTTCGTCTGGTTGCATTTTAATTTTCTGCTCTCTGTACAGCTGTGTTGTAAGTCCCCTATATTTTATATTTTATTCTAATATGTTTTTTATAGTTATATTAATATAATTTTTTTCTGTGTACATGTATATTTTGCATTCATCTAATTTATTCCATTTTTTTTTAAAATACCTGAAATTGTGTTGCTACAACGGAAAAATTCCCAATCTGATCAATAAAGTACACCTACCTACTGTTTATCGACTAACCGACCTACATTTTAAGCTACCAGCCTATCTACTAATCAATTTATCTGCCTAACTTCCTACCCACTTACCAACCAAACAACCAACCTTCCTACCAATCAACATACAAACCTACCTGCCTAACTTCCTACCCACTTACCAACCAAACAACCAACCTTCCTACCAATCAACATACTAACCTACCCACCCAACTCCCAACAAACCAACCTACCTTTCTACCTTTCCACTAAAGACCCAACTTACCTACCTACCTACCTTCCCACCAACCAATTTACCTAGCTACATACCTTCTTACCTACCAACCAAACAACCTACCCAATTACATTCCAACCTTACTACCCACCACTGACCTACCCTCCCACCAACCAAGCAAATTACCTTCTTACCTACCTACCTTCTTAACTACCTACACACCGACCATCCTACCTCTCTACCCTCCCACCAAACAACCTACCTAATTACCAACTTTACTACCTTCCACTGACCTACCAATTTCCTGCTTTTCGGCATCAATAAGGGTCAATCTTAAATTTCCTATAAGATGTTGAATTCACTGAATGTTTATCCTATCGTGACTCCATCGTAATGACTGAAATACAACAGCTCTTAGAGCTCATACGTCAGTCAGAATGTATCAGGTTCTGTCGCAGCAAACAGCCCAGCCCAACACAATCAGCGATTACAAGACAAGTGCAATTGCAGGTGTCCACGCAAAGATGAATAAGGGTTGATGATATATTGTCGCTCTCTATCTCTCACTGAGCAGCTGAGGTGGTAATGAAACATCCGCTGACACGGGACTGGCACATTTCACCTTTAGCGCTTGCCGTCATGTCTAATCTGAGGCACAGAAAGTATGTCGGGAGCTCTTTCTGCTTGGCTGTTTTTCATTGGCGTGGTGTTACAAATCAAGGTGTTGTCTTTTCACAGCATGAAAACAGGCTTGATGAAGTGGCGCACATCTGAGCAATTATTTCCACCACATATAACACAAGTGCATAAAATGTCCCTACATTTTGTTTATGTCTTTAGCTCCACCCTGCAAATCACTGTGGTAAGCGGGATCACTGGAAGGAGTGCCACATTCAGGACGTTACATATTGACATTTTGAGATTGATCATCATGAAGTACAATAAAGTACACCTAGCTACCTACCAACAAACTAAACTACCAGCCTATCTACTAACCTACCTACCAGCCTATCTACTAACCTACCTACCTGCCTAACTTCCTACCCACTTACCAACCAAACTACAAACCTTCATACTTACCCACAAACCAACCTTCCTTCCTCCCTATCTATTTGTTTATCATTCTCTGAAACCAAACAGACCATGCAATTTGTTCAGATTTCCTCTGCGCCACATCCTTAAACCTAAAAATGACTAATCAAATAAAAACAAGTACAATAAACAAAAATTATGCTTGTGGCTTTAAGCCGAATTCTTTACACAGAAACTCAAAGTATTTGTGCAAAACTGTCCCTTTGACACGCGTTAATATGTGCTCTTGATGTCAAAGTGAGCCATCCGTCCGACTTTGTCCAATCATGTGTGAAAAAAACGGTGCAGTGAAGAGTGATTGTGCTCCGGGACACTGCAGCTGAAATGACTGCAGGGAAATCACAGTTATGTCACATTATTGGACATTATTCCCCAGTCAGATGTGCAGATATATTACGTACTGCATTACCTAACAGTCAGGCAGAGAGAGATAGAGGGATGACTTTGTGCTCTCTGACATAACCACAGACAAAGACCACACTCCGTTAATACCTTCAGCTGGGGAGAGTTCATGTGCGCAACACCGAGACGGTGAGCGTGTTAAACGCACGGTCTATGATTAGCTTCAGCTGGAGGGGAAACAGGAGAACGTGATCCCACCCTTGATCGACCAACTCTGGTCGATCAAGAGTGAGCGCCGCAGGATTACACACATTTCCCAATATTATGCCATGAATAAACAATAACAAAACTTTTAATGAAGCAAAACTATCGACTCGAGAAAAACCTGTGTTATGCAAAATGATACCAGTGCAGACACTAATATTATTATAATATCATACCTGTATATGTATAAAAGTGAGTTCTGCAAAGAAATCCATAAAATACTAAGCGGAAGAGCTTTGGGACCACGGCACTTAAATTATATTAAGGGTGGGAACTGAAGGTTAACTAATGATGTTAAGTGCTTTATCGCAGTAATATCACAGTGCAGTGACTCCTGTGATAATCACTTTGCTGCGAGACAATTAAACAGCAAATTGTGTCACAAACTGTGTCAAAATTCGCCTAAAATGGTGCAGTCCTCTTTTTCTCCTTAAGTAAATTGGTGGGAAAATCGAGCTATATATTTTTTAAATGTAAATATAGGGTAAGGTACCATTGTACCATTATAGGTAACATGGAAAATTTTAGTCAGGTCACCTGGTGAATATGTCCATTTTTCAGTCTCATTTTAGATCTGTTTTTGGTCTCCACCATCCCCTACTCTCCTACTCCAGAGGCATTTCCACCCCAACACTTACCCTCATCTTGGAACTGAGTTACAAAGGGTATCTACCCTTACAAAATGGGACACTGTCATGGGGTCAGTGTCAGCGGGACAGGAAGTCAAACACTGATACAACATTTAGCGGCCGTTTTCTTGTAGACACCTATACTTGTTTTTCTATGTGGAAGACTAGACTACACTAGACAGTTGGGAAGATCTGATCGGATATGCTTACAAATGTCTAAACAAGGCCTTATACACTTGCTTTTCCCTTCACTAGCTAGCACCAGCCTTCATGTCCCTGTCTGCCTGACTCTTGTGTCTCTTTGTCCTTTTTTGTCTCGTCTACCTGCTTTTATCTGTCATACTTTTTATAAAAACAAGAAATGCTAAACTTCACACGCCTCCTGACCTAATTACTCACTGGAAATGCAGAGGAGGGAAATTAGCTTATCGCCTTTGTTTTTTTTTATTTTATTGTATTGTATTGCCTTTAATTTAGAGCTAAATACCCAGAGTGTTACGCTCCAGGGAATCCAGCGGGTCCAGATGTTTGCAACATCTGTGCGTGTATAATCCACAAGCGCGAAACTTTAACGGTGACAACTTTTTTGCCTAATTTAGCTCATCTCCGAGGCAAACAGGCAGACTGCAATTAGGTTGTGTTCTTCCTGTGTTGTTTTGACAGATTATTCTGCAAAAGTTTGTTGTATTAAAATGAAGGAAAGTATCCTCTTTTTATCTGCCAAAAAAAAGTGTAAAAACAAAAAGAAAAAACTAAATTAAGTGCTCAGTGGAAGATGATTGGCACAGGGTAATGGTCTGCACGGTGACACCGCCGCCAATTAATTTCTCCCTGGTGTATATGTGATGAGGTCACTCTCATTAGTGATACTCACTGATTACATTAGGTCCGTTTTAATTACGTGACTATCAAGACGTTCTCTGAGCAGGGGGGAAAAAAAGTGAGTTAACGACAGAAGCATAATATTTATGGAGGCTCGCTAATTAAAAAAAAAAAAAAGCATTAACGTTAAATTTAAAAGAAGCATTTAACTCCCCCTTTTTCTTTTCCGCCCGCACTTCCCCTCACTTTTATGCTCTCACACCAGCAGATCAAACGGAATAAAAACACTAATACAGAAGCTGTTTTACTTTCTCAAACATTCAAGTGTGTCATCATATATATATATATATAGAGAGAGGGAGGGAGTAAACAAACAGGTGCCTTTAAGTGGAAGAGTGTTGACTAGTGTTTTGCAGGAGGCAATTAAAAAGTTTGCCCAACAACTTTGGGTTCATGAGCGATGAGGAGCAAGCGCCTGTAGTTGCCCGCGTACGCTAGATTCAAACGATAAACATAAACAAAGACACTGACCCATATAAAAGCAAGTAAAAGGGGGCTTAAAGAAAGAGGGGTTTCCCTTTGACAGTAAAAGCGTGAAACCCAACACAAAGCAGACCAATTCAAGCGCCACACTTGGACAATTAAAAATTGCTCCTTGAATGTTGCTCAAAGGAGATGCCCTAATTAAAGTAGAGAAATGAGCGCGCATCTTTCCGTCATTGCCGTAACACCGTCACAGTCGCTGAACATCCCATTGAAGAAAACCATATTGACCATAATAGTGTACGTGGCTACCTCGTGTTGCCTCAAGGAAGCACAGTGAGATTGAATGAGGGCTGGGAATACACGGCGAGCTCAGCGACTTGTATTACTATTGGAATATTAATCACGTTTATTTTTTTCTCCCACTATGTAAAGAGAGCAGCGGCACAGCAACAGAAGACTATCAAACAAAAGATGAAGCCGCATGTTTGATGTGAGTTCAGGCAGAGTGACAAGGAAAACAGCACAAACCCTTTCATTCTCAATAAAACCAGGCGCATTAAATATCTAGAGTCGACAAAAAACGACTGTTTACAACTGTTTACGGATTTATGTTGTTGCTGTATTCTTCACGGGAAGGAAATGTAGCCAAACAACAAGGTTTAACAGACTTTTGCAAGTGATCAAATGGGATATGTGTGTTTTGAGACATTGCCAACTATCTATATAGGTTGCTTTGGTAGCGATGGGAAAGGAAGAGCATTTCTTGGTTTGACATTTTTAGTCAAACCAAGACAACAATTCGGTTTTCTTAATGTCATGTAAAGACATTCGTCTGAGTGAAATCGAGCTAGTCTTAGTCGGACTAACATACCTGGATAATACGATTCATATCCCGATTACTCCTGCATGTATACACTTAGTCGGACTGGGGTCGGACTTGGCGTTCTGCGCTTTGACCCAGAAGAAGAAGAAGGAGACGACGTATAAAGAGTCCACAAGAGTTGTGCGCCATCTAACATAAAGAACCACAGCACGATCAATCTCACCGCCAATCTCGCTGTTTGTTTTTCTGTGAAATAAACAAGAAACTGATTCAATACGCACTAGCTTATAGAGAGACACAGCTCCACCTACACACCTCCAAACTGGTTTGAATCAGAATTGAGAGAAAATCTGACTCCACTCGTGTTCATGCTGTCCATTGGTCCAAAAACCATATGGCTAAAAACCCTGGATATGCAGATCCATATCTGTACCACCAACATGCACGAGACCATGCTGCAAGTACAGTATGTGCTGTGGCTTGAGTGTAGTTGAGCTTCTAATGTTTTTGCTGCTTCCTGTGGAAAACATATCTTGCTTCTTAGTGAGCTGGCTGACTGCAACAATTCCCTTGTCTCTCATCTCCCTCACTGGAGGCTGTGGTAAGGTTTTCTTTGCTAACAAGGGCTGGAGATAAATAACATAAGGAAATGTAAGTTTTTCGTGGAAGGAACAGTGTTATGGCTCATAATTGGTACCAAAGTTTCTTGCAAAAATAGGAAAATAATGAAAAAAAAAAAAAAAAAAGGAGTGACATTGTGTAAGTGACATTGTCTGTGTGGCACAATTCCCCAGTGACTAATTTTCTTGAGCTGTTCTAACATCAGGCTGGCTGAGTAAGAAAAAAGGTCATCCTTATCATTTGCTGATTACAGAAAAAGGGACAGCGATGAATAAAACCCATGGTGACACATAATGAAGGCTTTGACTCCACAACATTGTTGTGGGGATGTGTTTCGCAGAGGGGGGGGGGCAACGATCCAGTTTTTCTGGCATAATTAGTCTGTTTATAATAGTGGCAGTACAGAGTGTGAAAGAAAAGAAAGAAAAAAACTGCAGTGATGTAAATAAACACGTCCACATCACAGGGCCAAGCTCAGTCAAAAACGTGCAGTTTGTGATTTCAATCTCTGCAACCTGAAGATCCTCTTCTCAAATTCTGACTTTGAGTATTGATTGAAATGTCACTTTCCAACTCAGGGAAAGGTTTAGCTGACCTTTCTCTTACTCTGCTTCTACCTTTTGTATTTAGAACGATGCTTTGTCGATGTCATGCACACCGGAAAAAAAATGTCATCTGCCACGACCACTTCACCCCCGCATGTCCTTGGTGCTCTTGGCAATTCTGCTGTGAATACCACCGATTAAAAATAACTGAAATAATCACACTATGTGCATGCTACAGATTACCGTTAATTTGAATTTAGTTAAGATGGATATATTTTTGGGTCCATGTTCATGCTAGCATGCTAACTTAAACCTGCTGTTGGTGAACTCCTTTTAATTAAAATACATGTTAGATAGCGCTATACTCCAAAAGCTATCAATCAGTACGTTTAAACATGCTCAAGTTAAACTAGCTACAGTCATAATCCAACTAAGCTAACTTGCCAAGTCAGAGTATACATGTGGAGGAGAAAATCGATTTATTGGCGGGAGGAAATTTTGGTACAAAGCACAGAACGCCAAGTCCGACTCCAGTCTGACTAAGCGTATATATGCAGGAGTAATCGGACTATGAATTGCATTACCCAGGTATGTTAGTCTGACTAAGACTATAGTTCGATTTTAGTCGGACTAATGTGTTTACATGACATTAAGATAATCGAATTCTCCTTAGTCAGACTAAAATCTGACTTTTAACCAGCATGTAAACAAGGCTGTTTGTTCTGTGACAGTCTCTGTGATGTCCTTTGCCATCTGCCACGACCCCTTCACTGGATGTCCTTGGTGCTCTTGGCACTATGAATAAGTAAAATTGGACAACAGGGCTTTACCCCAAAAAAAAGTTGCATGACCACAACAGCAGAATTTGCTCTAAAATGCCTGACAGCAATGATCCCATTGAGGCACAGCAAATAAATCATTCCTCGAGGGTTAATGGTTCCTGCAAGAGTCTGTGGTCTAAGTCATTTAGAAAACATCATACTTTTATACCCCCATGCCCACTGGTCAAAAAAACAATTTAATCACGGGTTTAAACTTTTTTATTTTACTTTTTTAACCGCTGGGAATGAGTTTAATCGGCATTCACTCATGGGTCAAATGGCTCCGCAATAGTTTTTATAGACTTCGGCTCTGATTGCCATCAAAGGGAATGAAAGACTCGAGTGAACATGTTAATTTATTCTTTGTCTCCATTATATTTTTTTTGCCTGCAATGCGCCATTTCCTGTGCATTGCTACGACGTGCATCTTTACTTTTTAAAACTCCGGACAGCGCAACATTTTATGGAAGCATTTCACTCATTCGATCATGTAACGGTTCAAAGATTAACTGGAGTAAAAGATGCAAAAATGGTAACCGCCATAACATTATCACTGAGAGTTTTGGAGTTGTTGTTGTTGTGTTCATCTTCCCGTGACTCCTTTTGTTCCAACTAACAATGGGAAGGGTGTTAAGCTGCATCTCCCATGTCCCAGAATCCCAGAGTACACCCGCTACTTTCACTGTGAAAGAGGCTTTAAAAGTCTTCTTCATCCCCTCTAATTAGTGGACAATGTCTGAGAGCCTTAATTGTATGTGCTTAAAGGAGGCAGGTTGAAATATTAGTAATGTCAGCTTGTCAGCACAGCTTTAATCCGTCAAATACCTGGCGTGACCGAGAGCATGTGATTTGAGGTCTCTCAGAGGGGGAAAAACAAGGTGCTACAGTCATTCCACCTCAGACAGCTCACCAAAGCGTGCCACAGAAAACCACAGGAGTCATGCCTGAAGAAGCACTTCTCTCTAAGGTTAACTTTCCATCTGACTGATGTTTTTTCCTCCGACAGTCCACCACCTTCAGTGCAGACTGGAATGTAGTCAGCAGTTTGGCTAATAAACACAGATAAACACAGTTGTTGGTAGTCCTTAGCTATATATTTGTGTCTATGTTCATGCTAGCATGCTAACTTAAAGCTGCTGTCAGTAAAATCCTTTAACTAAAATACATGTTAGATACTCCAAAAGCTAGGAATCAGTATGTTTACATGCACAGTTTAATCGAGCTAAGGCCGTAGACTAAGACAGGCAACCAGACAACATGCACAACACCAAGTCCGACTCCAGTCCGACTATATGCAGGGGTAATTGGACTATGAATCGCATTATCCAGGTATGTTAGTCTGACTGAGATATAGCTTGATTTTAGTTTTTTAGACAAATGTGTTTCCATGACAAATTCTCTTCTTAGTCCAACTGAAATCTGACTATTAACATGCATGTAAACAAGAGTGTCTGCTGGGTGTCGTGGGACTGTCATTCTCAGAGGACAAATCTGGGGAAATACTTCTTCAATATCCAACATAGTCCAATCAGGAGCAACAAGTGTACGCTTGTGAGCTTAGGTTAGCTAAGTCTGTACATAAATGTCTTCCATCACCATTCTGTTAATGCGGGTAAGAAGAAAGAGAATGCTAACAGCAGCAATGGACAAGAAGTTAGCTAACTTTTGGCTAAATTAATTTAAATTTAAGCTACATAACTAGCAAAAATAAAAGGTTAGATAACTATATAAAACATTATCTAACTTTTAGCTAACAACATTTAGCTAAAAACACAACATTGCCCACAGCAGCTTAGTGAGCGCAGGCAACATTTTACCCACTAAACATTAGCGTACCAAATTTCATGAGAGGATATGGCGCATGTTGGTAGTAGCATGACCTTGAACTTAAAAGGTCAAGTGTGTAGCATTTAGAAGATGTATTGGCAGGGATTGTTGCTTGAAATTAATATTGTTTTGGTTTTTGTAGCATTAAAATAAGCTTTTTATAGCGTATAGTTTAGGGTAAAGGGCTTGTTTTGCATCTTGAGCTAACATATTGTACACAAATGAATAAGTATGGCTTTGTCCACATAAACCCAATGAATATTAATGAAGAAGAATGAGGAAAGGGTAGTGAGACTGCGAGAGAGTTGTGGAGTCGTGTATATGAAGGCCACAATTCTCCCTGACGTGCTTGCGAGCTACAATGTGTTTCTCTGGACCATTAAATATCACTAATTTCCATTCATCCTTATTCACTGGACATTTAGTACCTCGCAACAACTGCACGCAATCCATCCTGCCGTGTCTCGTGTTACTCATTCTCCGATATTTGTGACGCATCCACAGCACGTTCCGTATTTCAAAGTTCAAAGTCACAAGTCTGGCAGTTATTGTTATTTGCGGTGAAATGCCAGCTCCACAGAGAACGCAGCCCGGTTCTGTGACATAAACAGAATCCACCGTCCTTGATGGGGCACTAGTTCAGGCTTATCACTGTCATTTCCTCTGACAACAACAGGAAGAGCGGTGTTTTCATCCCGCTGTGACCCAACGAGTCAAGTGGGAGCTCTGGAAATGAACATCGCTGTCTGTTTCCTCCATGCCTGCAAGTCCTCTGCACACGTAAGGCAGCCAGAGCGCACGCACGCACGCATGCATGCACAGAAAAAACAAAAAAAAAGCTTTTCATTAGCAATTACAGTGTTTTTGCCAAAGTGGCGGCAGCTGAGGAAAAGAGCCGATAATGCTGCGTCTCACCCCGCGTTAAACTATCATTACCTTCTCGTTGCATTTACAGCTGACAGCTGCTGACTGGTCAAAACTCTGCCACAGCATGTGAATATATGGTTCATGCCCGGCAGCGTGCAGACTGAGGTCACGTCTGACTGCCCCAGAAAGATCTGATAAGGCTGCCGGCTTACATTTTATCAGTTCATGCCACGGCCCCCTTTGTGTAACTCTATATATGTCGTGTGGTAGATTGGTAAGCACTCTCATCTGTTTGCCTGCTGCAATCTTATTTTTATTAACTCGGCATCGGTAAAGCACTTATGCACACGCAACAGATTGTGCATCAGTGAAGCTCGGCTGCCCAGGGGCTATAAACTTTAGCTGAGGACAAATTGCAATTGAGCCCATGGACAAAAATCTAATTCCCCCTGTTTTTTCTTTTTTCTCTCCATGGAAACTGATCGATAAGGACTAATGACTTGAAATCCACAAAACAAGTGACAACTGTCAAATTACTTCCTGCATAATAACTCACGTGCTCCATGCCTGATATTTATAGTCTCGTCTTGAAGAGAGTGCAGAGCCGATGCTAGCCTCAGAGGAAATAGCTATAAGGTGTCTCCTTTCTCTATATTTAATTTGACAGCATCCATTTCCTATGCAAGGCTTGTGCAATATTACATCTCGCCATCAGACGTGCATTTGATCTGAATGTGAATGTTTTTTAGTTGATATCTAAAAATAGACACGCAGGGATTTAAAGTGCTTCTCAGGAATGTATAAGGGAGGCTTTGTATTTTTAAAGAAAAATAAAAAAATAAATCTGCTGCTGCTGCACTCGTGGGACTTGTAGGACTGCTGGACGATTTGTTTGGTATCCTGAAATTTACTGTTGGATTAAAGTTGCTTCCGTTGAAGGTTGACAGTATTAATTAATTCACCCGAGAGGCTTTGAGATCAGAGGATAGCCAAATGTGTGTTTAAGTCACACGGGATGAAATTGCACCATCGGTAACAGTAGTGTTTGTTTCACGGTCCTCGGGGAAAAACATGCGGTGTTTACGAACCCAGCTCCCCATAACAACGCGAGAACTCAAGAGATCTTGAGATGTCCAGTGGGAAATCAAACCAAAGACTCACAGCGTACATAATTCAAAACACATATATCAGTAACAAAATATCGCAATAAATATAATCACAATATCGCAATAACTATTGCACAGTGTATACTATCATAATATCGCAACACATTTTTATTCATAGACACAATCATGATTTCACAGTAGCTACTGTACTGTCAGTATTGCAAAAAATATTCTACTATGCGTACTATCAAAATCCCAATAGATACACTGTAATAACGTGGACACTCGTGGTGTTGCAATTAATATCGTACAGACGATACTGTCACAAGATCACGATAAATATTGTACCGTGAATACTATCAAAACTTCACAGTATTATGATAAATATCGTACTATGGGTAGCCTCAGAATATCGCAATTAATGTGGTAACGTGGATACTATAACAATAACATTGCAATAAATATTGTGCAGTGGTAGTTTTAAAGTATCGCAATTCAAATCATATGGTGGAGAATTTTACAATATCGCAAAAAATATCATACAGTGGATAGTATCAGAATATCGCAATAAATATAGTACAGTGGATAGTATCACAATATCGAAACAAATATGGTATCGTGTATACTACCAAAATAATGCAAAATATACTGTAAACAAAATATTGTACTTTAGGTGGTATTACAATATCTCAATAAATATGGGATGGTGGATACGAACAATATCACAATAAATATCGTACTATTGGTCTTATCAAACATCGCAAAAATATTGTATGGATATACTACGAAAATATCACAATAATTATCGTAGTATCAAAACATTGCGATAAATATTGTATGGTGAATACTATTACAATATTGCAATAAATATCGTACTTTCGGTAGTATCACAATATCGCAATAAAATCGGATGGTGTATAATAACAATATCACAATAAATATCGGTATAAATATTGTATGGATATACTATAAAAATATCAAAATAATGTTGTATGGTGAATACTATTACAATATCTCAATAAATATCGTATTGTAAGTAGTTTCAAAATATCGCAATAAATATTGTATGTTGAATATTTTCACAATATCGCAGTAATTATTGTACTATTACAATATCAAAGTAATTACAATATGTAAATAAATATCGTACTGTGGACTTTTTACCGTGGTATTAGCGTAGATGTTTTGTAAGCAAATAAGGATGAGGAGATATTATTGTTTATATTATTATTTGCATGTTTCCAATAACAAGATTATAAAAAACACGCTTTTTCTTCACATTCCCAGTGAACGTGTTAATCCGAATCACAAAAGTTGTCTCCAAAGTGGATTTTCCTGCAGCCTGATGGGTTTTGTTTACAGACGAAGAGGAAGGAGGATGAAGGAACAACATCACCCGAGGAGGCTGCACGAGGAAAGAAGAGAAGATTTTAAAAAAAAAAGGAAAGAAAAGAAAGAAACCCGGTGTGGAAATAAGTAGATTAAAAAAACAAAAAAACGATAGCGATTGAAGAGCAGAGGCTCCGCTCAGACTGGACTGACTCTGATTTCAGCTCGTCGTGCCCCGAAATAACGAAGCGGTAAAAAAAAAAAAAAACAACACACAGAAGCTGGAGGAAAATAAACACCTGGACCTAAACCAAACCAGATCACCGGGGTTGCCAGGTCTGAGCCGAAGTTTTCCCGAAATTGGGAGAGGGAAGAAAAAACAGCCAAGTGATGACATAAGCCGAATATGCGCGAAGCTCCGCGCGCCTTACCTCGATCCAGAGTGAGCGGTTGGACCACTGTCGCCATGTCTGCTGTTAACTGGAGACTGTGGAGAGAGAGAGGAGAGGCTCGAGCTGCAGCATCACACACACACACGCACACACACACGCAGGGAGAGAGAGGTTGGGAGTGGCTTGGAGGAGGAATAATCTACCTCCATCCTCATCATTTTCACAGTATCTCCATCACCTGCTGTTGTTTGTGCGCAGAAGAGGACTTAAAAATGCACATTTTGGCACCTTAAGGCAGAACAACCTGTATGAAAATGCATATTTAATCATTAAAATATATATTTCATAAAAAAAATTAAATGCAAAAATATCGTACGGTAGGTGGTATCACAATATCACAATAAATATTGTATGCGATACTAAGACAACATCGCAGAAAATATCGGATGGTGAACACTAGCAGTATCACAACAATTATCGTACTGTTATAGTGAATACTATTACAATATCGCAATAAATATCTTATTGTAGGTAGTATCACAATATCTCAATAAATATTGTATGCCATACTAAGTCAACATCGCAAAAAATATCGGATTGTGAACACTAGCAGTATCACAACAAATATCGTACTGTTATGGTGAATACTATTACAATATCGCAATAAATATCTTACTGTAGGTAGTGTCACCATATCGCAATAAATATTGTATGGCGATACTAAAACAATATCGCAATAAATGTGGTACTGTAGGTGGTATCACAATATTGTAACAAATATCGTACTTTAGGTGGTATCACAATATCGCAATAAACATGCAATCAATACTATGACAATAAATATTGTATGGTGATGGTAAGACAGCATCGCAATATATATCGTACTGTAGGTGGTATCTCAATATTGCAATACATATTGTATGGCGATACTAAAACAATATCGCAATAAATGTGGTACTGTAGGTGATATCACAATATTGTAACAAATATCGTACTGTAGGTGGTATCACAATATCGCAATAAACATCATGCAATCAATACTATCACAATAAATATTGTATGGTGATGCTAAGACAGCATCGCAATATATATCGTACTGTAGGTGGTATCTCAATATCGCAATACATATTGTATGGCGATACTACAACAATATCGCAATAAATGTGGTACTGTAGGTGGTATCACAATATTGTAACAAATGTTGTACTGTAGGTGGTATCATAATATCGCAATAAACATCATGCAATCGATACGATACACAATTAATATTGTATGGTGATGCTAAGACAGCATCGCAATATATATTGTACTGTAGGTGGTATCTCAATATCGCAATACATATTGTATGGCGATACTAAAACAATATCGCAATAAATGTGGTACTGTAGGGGGTATCACAATATTGCAATAAACATGCAATCATTACTATCACAATAAATATTGTATGGTGATGCTAAGACAGCATCGCAATATATATCGTACTGTAGGTGGTATCTCAATATCGCAATACATATTGTATGGAGATACTACGACAATATCGCATTAAGTATCGGATGGTTGATGCTAACAATATCACAATAAATATCGTACTGTTGGTAGTATCAAAACATCCTAATAAATACCATTATCCATTAACTCCCTTTTCTTCAGGTCAGGTAACTTCCAAGTTTTACACCTCATTCATTTGAGCAGCACCGCCGTGAGGAGACATCGAGTAACAACGCCCTGCGAGTGTAACTGTCAGGGACTGTTAACTTTAAATGATTGATATTTGCCCAGGATTATCGTATTGCATGAGGAAGGACAACGATATATCGCCAAATCAATATCTTGACCCACCACATTCATTCATTTAATTAATTAATTCTGAGCAGGCCGTTCTAGTTTTTGTGTGCATTTGCTTTGTGCACGAGGGAATTTGTCATGTTGAAACAGGAAGGAGTGTTCCGTTAACCTTTGCCCCGACGCTGGAAGCCAACCGTCCACCAAAATAACTTACTGTGCACACTGCTGGGATTCAGATTCATTTTTTAAAATGTCATCTTCTAAAAACAGCTGCAGAGGAAAAAAGAGCACACAGAGTTACACGAACACACGGTGTCGACGTATAGTACAAGTTTTAGGATTGTGTTCAGGGCCAGGGTTGGGGTTAGGGTTAAGAGTCTCGTTTCCATTGAGGATCTCTGTCATGTTACCTGACAAACAGAAGACGGGGAACCTTTCTGTTTTCAACTCAACTCTGAGCTCAAATTTGTCTTTTATGGAGCACATTTAAAAACGAGCGAGGTTGACCAAAGTGCTCCGCATAATGGCGTCGATAAAAAGCCCCGTGAAATGGAACACAAAAAGACATAAAAACAACATAAAACATTAAAAACGATACTGCACATAATAAAAACGCACATGAAAACAAACATTGACATAAACACCAAGGAGGAGGAAGAAGTAGGGTTTTTTTTTAAAAAAAAAAGAGGATTTGCTGCTTGGTCACCTCTGGTCTTTAGTTTAGGATCTTTTATACATGAAGCAATCTTTGATAGGGAGCCAATGAGGTTGCACCTGTCCTCAGGTTTGGTTTTTAGACACTGTTGTGACATATTTCTTCAAGTTTACAGTGTTTTTACAATTTCAAGCTTTCGTGTACATCAAAGTAAGCTAAATCAAACAATCTTGAATCAGATTTTGTACATTTTGGGTGCTTTTTGCGCAGGTCTATTGATGTAGTTGGGTTGGTGGTCATGACTTTGAACATGAGCTGTGAAAAAACTATATAAAACACTCTATATTGCACATTCTTATAACTTGTGTGTATAAAATTAAAAAAAAAAGGCAGCCTAAAAGCTCTGTGGTCTGTGTTCCGTGGTCCAGACCTGGACCTGCGCGTTGCTCAACACAGTACAGAACATGTGACCTCCCCGCCAATTACATTTGCGCCTGCACGTGTCACATGCTCAGCCATGCACACGCACGGTATAATCCATTCAGCCCGTAAAGGACAGAAGGATAGTGATGAACCTCAGTTTGAAGGGCTTAAGATGAAAGCCCCCGCGATTATGCGCCGGCCACAGAACCGAGCCAAACCACCGGCTCTCTCCATTTACTGTGGATTTTCATCCTGTGGTCAGTCGCAGTATGTGACAGAATCGGGGCGAGCGATTGATTGGGTGCTAAAAGGTTATAGAACGTGCTCAATTTATTGTTATGAAGTCATAAAAATGGCCCTGATATGTCATCAGAGATGTTAAGTTGAATTAGTGCAGTGTAAATTATGCCACAGGCTTAAAGTACATCATCTTTATTATTATTTCACAGGCAAATTATGCATAATACAAGAAACTGGAGAGGGTCCAGTGTGCAAGAAATAGAGACATCTAGTGGCGAAACCGCAGATTGTAGCAAATGGGAGGACGACTCTTAACCCTTTAACACCTTTAACACCCTTTATAAGACTTTCAATATCTGGCAGTTGTTAACAAGATTTTGCGTGTTCAATTTGAAATTTGAACAGTATAAACATATTTAAAATAACATTTGTTTGAATTTTTTTGTCCAAAAACAGGCCAAGAAATTATGGAAACTTGATAATTGTGCTTTGACGTGCAACTTCTCTCAGCTTAACTACGGTGGCCCTCATGTACCAGAAAGGATGTTGTTCTTTTTTTATGTGCATACTGAGCCTCCACTTCAAAGTGTAAATCAGTGTTTCCCAAAAGACTGGGCTGGGACCCCCAGATGGGTTGTGGGAGATTTTTTTTGCGTCCCCAAATCAAATTAGCAAACATTTCTTCTTTCTTTTAGTAAAGATTAATGTGTAAATGCTTTAATTAACACAAAAGGTGACATTTTAAAAACCTTTTATATTGACTTTTTATGTTGCAAAAACACTTTAAATGAGCCTTTTACCCATTTGCTGAAGCGATGACCTCACTCCTTACCTCACTTCACCCTCAAATTCGCTGCAATAATTGCATTTCAGATCAAATTAAAGGTAAATTTCAGGTAATATTGCGCCCTGAAAAACCTGCAGACTTTTCAATCTCACAGTCCATATGTGCTGGTGGATTTCCAGCGCCGGCCGCATGCAGATGTTGACTTGCTGTGAGTGCAAGGATGGATGGATGGAGGGAGGGAGAGGACGGGAGCTTAGAGAGAGAGAGGGCACGAGAAAGAGGACACGGAGAGATTACAGGCTTCCATCCATATGGGGTGGAATCCAGTTCTGTGTTTATTTTAAAGAGACGGGATTACGCTGCAGCGTCCTTAAAGCCGCCAAAGTGCAAGTAAATTGATTTCTGAACGGCCTCCACTTGAACAGAAGAGAAGACAAGTGGTCTGAAGAGGAATGCTCATTACACCGGTGCTCATGCTTTACTTTTTCTTTTCAAAATAAAGGTATTTGTTTGCTTTTTTGAGAAGTAGCTTGAGAGCACTTTTGTCTGTGAACTGTAAATCTCTAAAAACAAAAGGAATCAATGACAACAACATGCAGCAGCTGCTGCTTTTGCTCAGCGTTGCGTCTAATGGAGGATACGGCTAATAACGCAGCTCCACAGGTGATGTGATGTTTGTTAAGTCCGCACAAAACACACATTTTTAACTGTAAAATCAGCCGTTCTAAAACTATTATATGATGATTTCACATTTCATGGCAGAAACTGAGTTTTTCTTTTTTTTTTACAGTGTATAAGCTCGTTTTTATTCGTTTATTTGTGTGAACTCTGTCCCCTGTGTGTGACGTTAGCTAATACATTTTGACTGACAGTGATCTATACGCCGTGTCACAGCGGGGAAGGATAACTCGTTTTATAATATCTGTTTTATGTGACGACGTGACAGGCGTCTCTCTCCCACAGGAGGCGCTGTTGTTTATTACAAAGCTCCGTCAGTCAGCGGTTGACAGGTAAAGCTGCTGCTGCTGCTGCTGCTGCGTCATAGTGACATAGTGGCCTGATTCTCAAAGATAGTCTGGTCATTTTCTAACCACAAAAGGACAGTTCAAGTTTTTTGAGTTGACTTGTGGTAGAGTTCTAGTCAAATAATAGCATGATAGCCTATAAACAACAAGCACTCCAAATGTTTCCCTTTATTTAACAACCTGAAATGTCTTGAGAAGTGCAATTCCAACAATATTACGCCTAAGTTTACCATTTACAGGTATCTGTAACTGAAAAATATAAAATCATCCATCCTTGGGGCCGGATTGGACCCACAGGTGGGCCGGTTTTGGCCCGCGGGCCGTATATTTGACACCCCTGGTCTAAAATATCTTAAGAATATGTTTGCCAGTTTATTTTTGCCTTTTCCAGCTGAAATAAAGGAGTTTGTGAAGAGCTCTCTCTCCTGCACCAAAGTCCATAGAGAAAATCAGTGTTTTTAACGAACACGGACAAAAGAACCTCATAGTCTTCTACTATCTTTTTGGTAAGTTTGTCTCAATTCAGTCAATCCAAACCAAGAATTTCAAACACTTACGTCATAAAATAACATATTTAAACTTATTTATAGAGGCGGCAGTGGGTCAACAACTACCGTGTGTCATGATGTAAAATCGCTGATTTTCTCTATGGGGTTTGGTGCGGAGAGCGTCCTGGCTGCTTTATGCAAAGAGTCAGTGTTGATCATGTGTTAATACCTCATACAAAAAACACACCTGGACCTGGTGCCTTTGACTGGACCTGCTTTGCATTTTAATCACTCACTAACTACGAGGCCGCTGCAGCAAACGCCTCAGGGAATCGGCCCTTAAATAGAGATAATACATCACATAAAAACGTTGCAGCGCCACCAGCTCCTCTGTGATTTAATCCCCATTTCATTTGAAACCATTTTTTTTCCGCCACAAAATGAAGACGTGCCGTCTCATTTTCATCGTCTGTATTTATCTGTACACCTGGTCCACATCTGTGTCTCTTGTCTCCTCGTCTTCCTCGGCTCTAATGCTGTGTCATTTGTTTTTAAAACTGTCGAGTGAAATAACCCAGCGGCCAACTCCTGCGTCCAAATACCCAGAGAAGCGATCATTATCCTCAGACTAATTTGATTGCAATCCATATTCTCCACTTGGAGATGAATATTTCTGAAGATTAATTCAGGTCATTTGCGTCTGACTGATTTCTCCCTTTATGGGATTTCGCACTCGTCATGTAAAGTCAGGGTGGTGGCGGCGGCGTTCTTGATGAGTTCAGTCTAGACTCGAGTCTGCGACAGTTGGTGTCCCTCCGTCCTGTGCCACGCGGCGTAGGAATGAAACATATTCTGCCAACGGCGTCTGTGCTGTTAAAAACTAAGAGTTATGGCCGAGTCTGAGAGGTGAGCGGTGATTTAGGAAGACCTTTAGGCCCCGGAAAATTACAGCCTGAGAGGAGAGGAGAGGACAGGACAGGAGAGGAGAGGACAGGAGAGGCATCCTGTCTCTGTCACAGCTTTGATTATAGTTAAACACGGAGATAGATTGTTAGTGGCACGCTCTGATGAAGTGTGATGAAATATGAATCAATATTAAGTTTAAAAAAAACAAGCAAAAAAACTCTTCCTCAAGCGTCGGAAACACTTTATTTTAAGGTCCTTGTCATAAGCTGCAACTTTATATTCATAAGATCCTTTTACACATAAATATTAGTGTAAATAAAAGTACATTTGTTATTGTGTTTTAGTCACTCGCAGGGTCTATTGGAAACTCGTAAACTGTCAAAAGACTAATGAGACGTTTTATAATTTTTGTAAACAGGAACAGAAAATATCAAAATCCCTTCTTTTTTTTAAACGTTATTGTTATATATATGTTACAAATTCAGTGTGTAAGACACGGTGACATCTACTGGCAGGACTGTAGATTGCAGCAAACACACTATAGAACACACTTTTGCCGCTCTTTCTCTGAAGAAACTAAGATATCGTACGCAAACCAGAAACAATGTTGTTTGTCTTCTTTAAAGGAAGTTAGCTTCCGCTTTAAAATGTGGAAAAAAACAAAACAATTTTATTGCTAGTTTGTCCTTTTGGGCTGCCGTAGAAACATGTAAAGCAAGACCCATTGGCTTATGCTGTTTCTTTTTATATATGAAATCGGAAATGGGAGTTAAGTCAGCCCCGAATTCACAGTGTTCCAGTTGAGTCAAGCTAGCCATTGTTAGCCATTGCTAGCCATTGTTAGACATTGCTAGTCATTGTTAGCCATAATAGTCAATACAGTTGGTCAATAACAACGCTCTATGTGATATTTTGCGCACACAACAGTGTAGCGACAGAAGTGCTATTAGCGACCACAAATGTAACGTGTCATTATTTTAAGGCTGGAAAACACCAAAATGTTCTCATTTCAAAGCAGTTACACGCGTATACTCACATATTAATGGACAGCATAGTCAACTTGTACCAATAAACTGTCCTTAATGTGACACACTGTACCTTTAAAGTCTTTTAATGCTGCACTTGGGTTAAAAAAAACATTCTTGATACATTATGTGTTACAGCAAATTCAATCTTTTGCACTCCCTAACCCCTAACCGTAACACTCCCTTAAATTATATAATCCTCTTTATGCAACATCTTCAAAATCTCAGAGTGGTGATGTAGGGAGTTATAAATAAAGCAAAAGCAAAAAAGAAATAAAAATGAAACAGTAGTTTTGATATAGAACCCCCCCCCCAGCATCCTTTTACCTGGGGGGCCCTGAAATGCCTTGAAATGCCCCTGCTGCTCAGCAACAAGCGTAAACACCGCCCTAGAAAATGTGTGTGTATAAATAGAAACAGATGACATGAAACATCAGATGGATGAGTTACTCCACCGGGGGCACCAGTGTGCCGGGGTCATGTATGCAGGGGTCAGGTGGATTATGGGTATTTACCAACAGCTTGTGCGACGTTGGGCCACTAACATTCATCAGTTTAAGCAAATATTTTTACATTATTTATTGGAAAAGTGAAAGTACTTTAATACTATGACTGTGAAACATAGATTCATGCTATGGAAGAGCTTATGATATATTAACCAGGTGTAGTTTTATTGAGATTAAAATATCTTTTACTGTCCAAGAGTGCGACAATATCAATAGAAATGATACAGACAAAAATATATTAGCACAATTTTCAGTCAATAAAACATATATTGGTGCAATCTTTTAAAATACAGATCCCAATCGTTCTATTTTATTCATATGTATTGATTTATTCTTTCCTATCCTTAAAATCTGATTTAAAATTTACTCATAGTCATCATTTCTGACAATTTGACAGAAGCAGAGAAGTGGAGTTTGTTTTTATTGGCTGAGCCAGGTTCTGTTCTGAGTTCAGAAATGCTGATTCCTGCACACATATGTACACGTTTAACTTCATGTAAAAAAAAAATACCCATAGACCACATACTGTGAATGTATCACCTGAAATGGCTAAAACAGACGATTTGAAATCATCTTTTGTAATCTTATCGCCTTTTCTTCCTATTCTTTGGTGTTTTACAGTAGTTTGTGTCCACTTTATTCCAATTTTGTTTAATAAAACTAACATTAATTCAGTTCACAGTTTCTGTCTCCATTCAATGTCAACGTGGGAAACAAAACAACATGATACAACGTTAAGAAAACACAACAAAATTAAGACAACACATTAGCACTTTGGTGACGTTTTTGTGCTTTCCTAATGCCTTTGTGTTTTGGTAACGTGTTTTCTCAATGTTTTAGCGTTTTTTTAATGTTTTACATTTTTCTTAATGTTATAGTGTTTTGTTAAGATTAGAGTGTTTTTGTAATGTTTTAGCGTTTTCTTAATGTAAGCATTTTTCTTAAAGTTTTAGTGTTTTGTTAAGATTTGAGCGTTTTTGTAATGTTTTAGCGTTTTGTTGTTTTAGTGTTTTCTTAATGTAAGCGTTTTTCTTAATGTTTTAGTGATTTGTTAAGATTTTAGCGTTTTTGTAATGTTTTAGCGTTTTCTGAATGTAAGCGTTTTTCTTAATGTTATAGTGTTTTGTTAAGATTTGAGCGTTTTTGTAATGTTTTAGCGTTTTGTTATGTTTTAGCGTTTTCTTAATGTAAGCGTTTTTCTTAATGTTTTAGTGATTTGTTAAGATTTGAGCGTTATTGTGATGTTTTGGCGTTTTCTTAATGTAAGCGTTTTTCTTAATGTTTTAGTTTTAGTCCTAATGATAATGTTTGGCCCTTCAGGGCCACCGTCCTACCCTGGTGTTCAAACAAAATCATCACTGAATCCGTTTGATAACAACAAGCAAATGTTTACACACAGGAGGAATGTGTGTTTGGCACATAGTAGCGTTTGACAGTATTATGTAACACTTGTGAGTGCGGCTCAAAGCTCCTCCTGCATCAACTGCATCCAGTTCAAAGTTCACTTGTCTTGCGGTTGATGATAAGGAATCCTGAAGGAGGCGGCTCTCACTTGAAGGCGGCTGCAGGGGGGGGAAAAAAGGAAAAACTGTGAAAGAAAGTGAGAAAACAACACTCATAAGTTTTGATATTTGCAGCAGAGATGCATTTCCATGTGAGGCAGCTGTTGCGCCTGAGCGGCTGCGTTCCATTGCGGTGTTGTAGCAGGACAGTGGGGAGGAAAGTGTGCAGCGTTTCAGCCGCACAACAACAACAACAACAACGACGTGGACCCACGCGTGTCGTCAGACATTACGCGTCCGACTCCGCGTACAACCGGAGCTTCGCGTCAGCGAGAGACAAACCCGAGGAGTTCTGGAGTGAAGTGGGACATGACATCCACTGGTTTGAGCCGTGGACTCAAACTTTACGCGTTGAGGACCCCGTTTTCCCAAACTGGTAGGTTTGCCCGTGAGCAGCAACACCAGTAACGTTAGCAGCGGCAACAATTTACTTTCAATGTTCAGTGCAGCGTTTAAATGTTTGTCGCGTTGAACTGAAACAAACAGTCTGAGAGAATTGAAACTTAAAGGAAAGGACTACAATTCCCAGAATTCCACGCTCCTTGAAAGACTCCTAGCAAAAGTGCTAGCAAACTTTTGTTTAGCACGTTCGTATTTCTTTACTATGACACATATTTAGCGAGTGTTAGCCTTTGTGGGATTTTTTTGTAGGGTTTTTGTTTTCTTTTGGCTCTGTTAGTCCTTAATTTATTTAGATATGAGTTTGCATTTTTATTACCAAGACAGTAGGAACCTTTTTGGACTGATTAGATATAAGTTTACTTCAAAACATCTACTGCAATGTGAAAACACGCATAAAAACGTTCACTGCACTGTATTTTGCTGCTTTTTGGTCTTAGTGTAAAGACAAATGAGGTAGAGCTGCAACTCACGATTATTTTCATTTTTAATGATTTCTTTGTTTGTATGGAGCAAAGAAACAAGAACATATTCACATTTTAAGAAGCTGAAACAATCAGGAATCTTGTTTTAATAATGAAAAAAGCTTCAAACCGATGAATCGATTATCAAAATAGTTGACGGTTAGTAATCGAGTAATTGTTTGAGCTCTAATATGAGGACTGATGGTGTTCTTATTGGTATTTAACTCTCCTGATGCCCTCTCGTGTCATCAAAAACTGTCCTCAAGTCGAGTCTGAAGTCACTGTTCTCGCTGTGTTGTCCTCGCCAGCAGCTTGTATACACACACACACACACTCACTATACAGTAAATCAAAGTCAGCGTGCCTGAGTGTGGCTCCAACTCCGTCTCCACGGCTTCCAGAACAGCAGAGATCAGACACCATCTGTTCCCACTGTCACCTTATCAAGCGCATTGATTTACTTGCTGATGGAGGCGTCTGCATGGGTCCTCGCCGGGAAATGGTTTCATCAAGTCGTGCTCTCTCTGTCAGAGATTTAAGGTGTGTTTGTGTTTGCGTTAGGTTTGTTGGCGGGAAGTTGAACGTGTGCTACAACGCCGTGGACCGCCACGTCGAGGGCGGACGCGGAGAGCAGCCCGCCATCATCTACGACAGCCCGGTGACGGGAACGAAACAGATCATCACTTTCAGAGAGCTCCAGGAGCAGGTGAGTAGAACAAGGAGCCGGCATAGTATGAACACGGCTTTGTTGTAAAGGTTAACCTGGGTAAAAATGGATCTCGAAAAGGAAACCCCCCCCTTGGCTGGATTCTGTCCGTGTTTCCATGACAATAAAGTCCCCCGTTGACTCCTCCGGCGGCGACGGGTTAGCCAAGTTTCTGCAGTGGCACTGAGTGGATGGAGCCGGTATTAGCATGGAGAGCAGTGAGAGGAAATAATTAACTTCATTGACATTCTGGCGGACTTTGCAGTTCAATCAGGCCTCAGTGGCATGTTCTCTAATTGAAATGTGCTCTAAATGAGCTGCAGTGTTGTACCGCTTTTAGTTGGCCTTTGTCCCCAAAGTAAAAAGAGACCTAATTTAAAGGGATTTGTCAATTTTTTTTTTTTGTGTGGTTAATATTGACATACACTAAGCGCATGGCTGGTTCCATGAAGCAGCCTGGGACCCAGACTCTAATGCAGCTGCTGTTGGGTAGAGAAGGAGAAAAGAGAGACTCTCCTGCACCAAAGTCCATAGAGAAAATCAGGCGAGGACACAGACTTTCTGGTCTGCTGCTGCCTCGTTTTGGTAAGTTTTTGGGGCACTTTAAGTCAATTTAAATGCGGGATTTGAAACCACCAAACTCAACAAGAACAAGAAAAGACATTTTAATGAACTGGTGGAGGCCGCAGTGAATCAGCTACTCCTGTGTGTGGTTATGTAAAATCCCCTGATTTTCTCTATGGGCTTTGGTGTGGGAGAGTGAGGTGGGTGAGAGGTTTGTAAATGTCAGGTTTCAGCCAGAAAAGGACGTCATGCAGGGATAGAAAAAGCTAGACTCAACCCTTTAACACTAAACCCTCAAAATGTCCCTCTAGATTTTTTTGTAACCATTTTTTTAACAATAAAAGGGCCAGATAATGTCCTGTGACTAACTGTTTTTTGCCCATTTTTCCAGAATAACTTCCAATATCTGGTAGTTATTTAGATTTTGCATGTGAAATTTGAAATTGGAACAGTATGAAACATATTTACTATGACATTTTTTGAGTCTTTGTCGCTCAATGTGCAAAAAAACAGGCTAAAAAAATGGAAACTATGTACTCTCTGGCTTCCTGAAACAGCGCGAGTGGAAAGGACGTAATAAACACACGTCGTGCTTTGATGTGCAACTTCTCAGCTTTTTAGAAACTGCTGGAATTTTTTTCCCGATAGCACCAACTGTCGCGTAACTACACAAATGCGTATCGTCAGTGATACTCGGTGTTAAAGGGTTAAGAAGGTGTGGATTTTGTTAGATGAGCTTTTTGGTGAGTGTCCCAAAATCTGTTTTCCTGATGGCAGCGACACACTTTCAACCACATGTCAAAAAAACCTCAACTATCCCTTTTAATATTGAGTGATATTACATGTCAGTGTCAATCACAAATTCAAGCATTTTTTCATAACATTGTGTCGCCCCTTGTGTTTTTAATCCAGGTGTCCAGATTAGCGGGAGTCCTGGTGAAGAATGGCGTGCACAAAGGAGACCTGGTGGTCATTTACATGCCCATGGTGCCCCAGGCCATGTTCACCATGCTGGCGTGCGCGCGCATCGGCGCCCCACACAGCCTCATCTTCGGCGGCTTCGCCTCCAAAGAGCTCTCGGTCCGCATCGATCACGCCAAGGTTGGAAAGCATAACCGTTCCCCTGTTATACGATCTTTTTTATCAGCGCACTGTCACTCTTTAGTATCATGGTCGCTCATTAGGAGCGACTATGCGAGGCGGCCGATGTGATGGTGTTTAAACACATCCGTTTGTGCCCACTATTACTCCGTGATTTTTTTTTTTTCCAATTCAAATTCACTCGCGCCGCTGGTAATGTGCGCCATTCATCCTGCAAATTAGCCACAGCACTGAAAAGCAAGTGGTGCCTGAGGCTTCTTTGTTTTGTTGAGCTCGGAATGACTCATTCACAGTGGAAAGCACTTGGCTTTACCCCCCACACACACACTGGAGAATGATGATGATGACGATGATGCCACTGCCATATGTGTGGAGATTTTTTTCAAAAGCAGGTGTAGCAGAAGGATAAAGAGACCAACTTGACATTTTTATCGTGGAAGGTTTTTAATGCCAAGTGTTTTTTTTGTATTCAAATATACAGTAAATCTTAATGTATGTGTGTATATATATATAAGTGTATATATATATATATATATATATATGTATGTATGTATGTATATATATACATGTATGTATGTATGTGTATATATGTATATATATATATATATATGTGTGTATATATATATATGTGTGTATATGTATATATATATATATATATACATATATATATGTCTAGAACAGAAATACCTCAGGTGTGTGGAAAGCCTTTTATTTGTTTGGGAAATTAGTTTTTTTAATCACAGCTTTTGTGAACGGCATTTAACTCCTCGCCGCAGCAGCAGTTGTGACACAGCCGACAGACTCGTGTCACTAACGCTTGGCAGCGAAAACAAATTTCGCCGAGAGCGCAGGCTGCGACTCGTTGACATTTAGACACGATCACATTCTCACTTCGCTCCTTTGTGTTTCCCCAGCCCAAGCTCATGGTTACATCCTCATTTGGCATCGAGCCAGGCAGAAGAGTGGAGTACATCCCTCTGGTGGAGAGAGCCCTGGAACTGAGCTCTCACAGGCCCTCCAAGGTTCTCATCTACAACAGGCCTAACATGGTAAGAAGTGCAAGCTTCATAAAGCGGCACGATGTCATCTCGAAAACCTCCCGGTGATGTGTCTGTGTGTGTGTGACACCATGTAAGTGCGTTTGAATTTTGAGCTGCCAAATATAAAGCTGATTTACTAGAGCTGCCGTGAAGCTGCGCCTGGGAGGAAAAAATTATTTCCCAAAGCGAAGGGTTGCAGTTTTTAAGCAATAAGAGCGCATTTAATCAGCCAATTGGCCAAATATGTATGAATGGTGTGATCGAATTATAAATCTTGCCTCTGCATCAAATGATGAAATGGTAGTTAAAGTGGATGAGACGGAGTGAAAAATGTAAGACCAGAGAAGCCACGCCACATTCCGCCACATTCATTATAAATTAATGACAAACTGATTTATGTCTGAAAATGGCTTCAGGCAGCCTCTGGTGTAGATCTTTTCTTTTGAAAAAGGTCTGAGCAAACAAATTCTTAAAATTGATTATCCCTTCATGAAGCGCTTACTTTACGTTATGTCATAAAACTCTTTGTGACACAACTTTTTAGTGCTTTTAAATGAGGATTACTTTTATTTTAGTTTATTTTGTTTGGTTTAACTCTAATATTGCAACATTTTTGAGGTGCATCTTCAGTGTATATTTGTACGTCATAGTAAAACAATGTTGCATCATCAGTGTATATTTGTACATCATAGTAAAGCAGCGTTGCATCATCAGCGTATATTTGTACGTCATAGTAAAACAGCGTTACATCATCAGCATATATTTGTACATCATAGTTAAACAATGTTGTGTCATCAGCCTGTATTTGTACGTCATAGTAAAACATCATTTCATCATCAGCGTATATTTGTACGTCATAGTTAAACAATGTTGTATCATCAGCCTGTATTTGTATGTCATAGTAAAACATCATTTCATCATCAGCGTATATTTGTACGTCATAGTTAAACAGTGTTGCATCACCAGTGTATATTTGTATGTCATAGTAAAACAGCGTTTCATCATCAGTGTATATTTGTACGTCATACTAAAACAGCATTTCATTATCAGCGTATATTTGTACGTCATACTAAAACAGCATTTCATTATCAGTGTATGTTTGTACGTCATACTAAAACATTTCATCATCAGCGTATAATTGTACGTCATAGTAAAACAGCATTTCATCATCAGCCTATATTTGTACATCATAGTAAAACAGTGTTGCATCATCAGTGTATATTTGTACATCATAATAAAACAGTGTTTAATTATCAGCGTATATTTGTACGTCATAGTAAAACAACGTCGCATCATCAGTGTATATTTGTACATCATAATAAAACAGTGTTTAATTATCAACGTATATTTGTACGTCAAAGTAAAACAGCGTTGCATCATCAGCGTATACACGTATATTTGTACGTCAAAGTAAAACAGCGTTGCATCATCAGCGTATACATGTATATGTCATAGCACAATTCACAGATTACCAATAAACTCAGTGAAATAACTTTTACAGAAAATGTACTAGAAACTCAACCTTTCAGATCATATGAATTCTCACTTTGCTGCTTTATATTTTTTTTTATTATTTTCAAACACGTCCTCCAACATAAAAGGCTTTTTGTTAGATCAGCCAGTTTTACTCTGACTCGTCTTCAGAGAATAAACAGAAATGCTTTTCAGGCAGATGAAGGTTTTGTGTTTCTTTCCTGCCACAGTAATCTGTACAATACAGAATAGGTTGATGATATTTTTAGAGAGAAATAGTCCTGACTTTTCCTCAACAATTTGATGTTATAGAGATAAAGTATCAGTGTGATTTAGATAATGTGGTTCATGAAATTATGACCCATAACAAACGTATGGTGACAAAGTGTGTTTCACGTCTGATGTTGTTGATGTTGTTGATGTTGTCCCTCTGTAATGAGGATTCACATAATGAGAAAATACTTAAAGTAGTTTAATTAGAATAAAAATAAGTTTTTTTTTATTCTAATGACACTTTTAGGAGAAAGTGTCATTGAACCCTGAGTTGAGTCTTGACTGGGAGGAAGAGATGGCCACCGCTCAGCCACACGACTGTGTTCCTGTTCCCTCCAACCATCCACTCTACGTCCTCTACACCTCCGGCACAACTGGAGCGCCAAAGGTAGAGGCTGTTATTGTTGGTTGCGTCCATTCTTTTGTGTTTTTAACCTAAAACGACAGTCCCAGATGAGCCTTCTCAAATAAACAAGTTACAAGATGACATTTGTGTCTGGAGCCTTGATTCTGCAGAACAATCCGTCCTCAATCTAAACAGAGTTTTTTTTTCTCACAGCAGGAGCTGGAGCTCATGCAGCTGGAATTGCCTGGAGCCAGTTTGAGTTGGAAAGAAATGTAGCTCCCTTTTTAAAATCATGTCATTTTCTCTTTGGTCAACAGATGATATAGAATATCCACCTGCAGGCTCGTGTCTGGATTTAACAGTATAGCTCTGTGATATAATTGTTGACACGAGGACGAGACACACTATCATGTTTATACGGCACTTTTTTTTTACTCATAAAAAAGGGCAAGAATTGGTATAAGTGTCTTCATTCAGGTTGATATTACGCCTGTCGCCAACCTGGTGTTTTTCTTATCTTGTTCCTCAGGGTATCGTGCGAGACACCGCGGGCTACGCTGTGATGCTGAATTGGACCATGTCAAATATTTATGGGCTCAGTCCTGGAGAAGTAAGGCAATAAAGCATACCTTTCTGACTTAGTGCTGTGCTCGAGATTACATTTACGTTTTTACTATCTAGCGGACGCTTTTGTCCAACGACTTACAAAAGAGGAATAAGCTACATAGAAGAAGTCTTGGAAAGAAATCCACCAGATAGGAACGGTGCACTGACAGAGGGTGAGAGTGGAAAAGTGGATCCAAGTGCAGAGGAGGGGGGTAAGTAAGTGCTAGATACAGAAGATGCTCTTGGAAGAGCTTGGTCTTCAAGAGCTTCTGGAAGATAGATGGGAATGCTCCTGTTCTGGTAGCGCTTGGTAGGTCGCGAAGAGAGTCTGGTTTGTCTTGTCTGGGTTGTTGGCACCGCCAGACGACAATCCTTTGATGCTTTGTTGAGGGGTAACATAAGCCTTTATGAGAGCATTCAAGTAGGTGGGAGCAGCTCCATGAAGCACTTTCTTTGTAGGCTAGCATCAGTGATTTGAATTTGATGCAGGCGGCCAAGGGTAGCCAGTGAAGCTCACTGAACAGAATTAGAGATTAGAGATTGAACCTTTTAAGGCCCGGTTCGGACCTGGTTTTAACGTTTGTCCTAAGTGATCTGACCTAGGACTGTTGCGGTTAAAGAATTTTCACCCTGGTTAATGAAAGTGGTGTTTATGTCAGAAGTTTACGGGGTCACAGGGTAAAATTGTTAAAATTTTAATTGTACAAGTACAAATTTGTACTAACGGATGTTTATTCGACAGTCATACATCCATTCATCCACCTTTCTACCACATGAGGGTTGCGGGGGTCACTGGATGCCAATCCCAGCTGACATAGGGCTATTGGTGGGGTAAACTCTGGACAGGGCGCCAGTCCATCACACTGACGCATAGAGACAAACAACCATACATGCTACGGTCAATTTAGCATGTTTTTGGACTGTGGGAGGAAACCGGAGAAAACCCGTCATGAACCTAGGTCTTCTTGCTGCAAAGGGCCAGAGTGCTAACCACTAAACCAACCGTGTGGTTCACATTAATTTATAACAGTCATAAATAATTGAGTATTTTCTGTCCGACTAAGTTTTTCTTTCCTTTCAGGTTTGGTGGGCAGCGTCCGACCTGGGCTGGGTCGTCGGGCATTCATACATCTGTTACGCTCCTCTGCTCCATGGCAACAGCACAATTCTCTACGAGGTATGTTCCTGTCAGCAAGATTAAGTATCTAGAAAAAGGACTGGAGCAGCATTAAAAAAAAAAGAGCAGCAATATGCAGTAAAGCCCGAGCTGTACAACTCGCAAGAGTCAGGTTGAATATTACGTGCGAACACGGCCATATTTGGTCAGTGGCTCCAGTTTTATGTGGACTGGGACTCGGTTCAAGATGTGGGGACCTGTTTGACCCTGTTGCCATGTTTAACTCCAGTCCCACGAGACCGGCTGCAGCTGTGTGTGTGTGTGTGTGTGTGTGTGTGTGTTAAAGACATTTAAATCTGTAGAGATCTTGATTTAATCGAAGTTAAGCAAGTACAGTGTAAAAATCTTGAGTGGGATTCACTGAAATCCCGTATAAAGTGGATTAAATCCCATGCGTAGTGCTACAGACTGCGTGTTTTGAATAAGAACAACTGTAGCATGGTGGAGACGGTCAACTTCCGTTTAACGTGTTATATATTGATTGTGTTCAGGTTTGACAAATCCCAACATGTGTGCGCTAAATGAACATATTAGCATTTTCTCCTCCACTAAAGCCTCTTCCACACTAAATATAGTGAATATACCTATTTTTTTTTTTTTTTTTTTTTAAACATGGTCAACTTGCCAAACAAATTGTGTGCGAGTTGTGACTTCACGAATGTGGCGGAAACAAACTGTAAAACTGAGCTTAGCTACAAAAGTTCATAGCTAACGGCTATGCTAACAGCCGCACGACTGAATACACGGGATAGGGTTGCCCCAAAAAAGGTGAAGAAATATTTCTGCGTTCAATATACGTCGTGAGTCGGAGGTTAGAACTGGGAATGACATCAATTGGTAGATGACCACTTTCCTGAGAAGCTGATAAAAAAACATGGACGCACACAGATCTTCGTTGTTAGCTATAGCAGTCGATAAAAACGCTTTACACGTTGTTTTGCTAAAAGAAACAGCGAAGCAACGTGTTCATGGATTAAAAATCGAACAGTACGAAAAGAAATGTGCCCTAAATAGACATGGGGTCGTTGAAAGTACTGATATTTATGTGAATAGTCTATGTAAAAATGTACGTAGTCTAGGCCTACGCAGAACAAACGTCTCTTACAAGTTGCCCTTCCACCGTTACACATTTGGTCCTTGAATTTGAGGAAATTGGCCCTGGTGTGGGAAGACAAAGAAGAAATAGAGAAGAGTTTAAATGACTGGTGGTATTAGAGTTCACAGAAACGAGCTTGGTACGTTTTTTTTTTTAAGACAAATGGGGGAAAAAAATGACAATGATAATAATAATAATCTCTTTATTACGGGTTATTTGCCGTTTCTTTACCCACTCACCAGTGAAGCACTGCCTCCACACACATATTTATGTGAAGGGTTATTCTCTTGGGTTTAGGGCTGTTGAGCTGCAGTATACTCATCGTGCTGAGAGCCACTATTTACAGTAGCCACTTATTTTCTCTCTCACGTGGACAAGGACGCAGCTGGACCTTAATTATTTTGCCCGTCTTTGAGTCGATATGTGACTCCAGCTGTGTCGTCCGGTGTAGAACGTGTTAAAGCCGCCGAGTCTTATTTTCCTCGTACCATTATCCAAATGTTTTATTTTTTAATGAAAATATATAAGTATATACATGTGTATATAAGTGAATTGCAGTGGATGCATGAAATGTAGACATTAGTGTTCAATAACTGGTGTCATTATTTGTTGTCATTAAACAGGGATATGTATTTTTTTAGATGGAGGGACAAAAAAAAAAGAGAAAATGGTCCAAATGTATGGGCCAAAAAGAAACGTTGTCTTATATCTGCTCGTAATCGCACACCATGTCGCGGGATTCACTTCAGACATGATACTGCGTGTATGTTTTTTTTTTTTGTCTTCAAATGTTTACCCAGAGCAAAAAAAAAAAAGACAGTTGGACGTCACTGCTGCTGCCGTTCACCGCTCTCTTCCAGCTGTCGTCCTGCTGTAAGGACAAGCGAGTTGAATGGAAGGAGCTCGGGTGAATCTGCTGCTGGAGCTTTTTCGCCTGCAGGCGTCTTTTGTCTGTCTGTCTGTCTGTCTGTTTGTGTTCTCCCAGACAAACAATGCTTCTATTGAGTCACTGCATTTTTATTTTTTTATGTGTGTGTCTGGAAAACAGACAGCCTCTCTCATTTTTTAAGCAGCTTCCTTCTTGAATATTCATGGCTCATAGTTCACAGTTAAAGTGAATGTGTAGCGTGGAGCAGTAAGTGTGTGTGTGTGTGTGTGTGTGAATCATGTTTTCTGTCCGTCTCATGATTTATTTAACCTGCTTTAACCCGCTTTCTGTTTACAGGGTAAACCCGTGGGGACCCCGGACCCCGGAGCGTTCTTCCGCGTGCTGTCGGAGCACGGAGCCTCCTCCATGTTTACGGCGCCCACTGCCATCCGAGCCATTCGCCAGCAAGACCCGCGCGCCGAGGTCGGGAAGAAATACCCGCTAACCAGGTAGAAGGCAACAATGCACAAAAGCACAAAATCACAGTGAACTTTAGAAGTTACATAGAATAACTGCTAAACAGGGGGAATGTCTTTTTCTTAGTGTGTGCCTGGAGGATTCATTCAGGAATAATGAGTTCCCTGCTTGAACTAACCCATTCGAGAGTTTTTGGTATTTTTTAGACTAAACTACTCATTTAAATGTTAGAAATATGAGGGTTGATGGAAAAGTATTGGAGATTCAATGGAGGTTTATAATGTTTTTAGGGCATCATACAGATCCCTGGTTCTCAAACTGTGGTACCAGTGGTACACGAGCGTCCTCCGAGGTGTCCCCCTGGTGACATCATCAACGCTGCATTTTCCACAAACGAGCCTGAGACCAGGACACTCAGTGATAAGTTTGTAAGCTGCTCGCGCACCCGCACCAAACTCCATAGAGAAAATCAGCGGTTTTACATCATGACACGCAGGAGTCGTTGACCCACTGCTGCCTCCATAAATAGGTTCAAATGTGTTCTTTAATGACTTTGGTGTTTGAAATCCTTCGTTTTATTTGGATTAATTGATGGAAACTTGCCAAAGTAGGCAGCAGTAGACCAGTAGGTCCTGTGTAACCTGTTAGTTAAAAACACTGTTTTTCTCTATGGACTTTGGTGCGGGAGAGTCAGCCTTTCACAAACTTGCATTTTTCAGCCGGAAAAGGCTGTGTAATGGCAAAATAAATTGGCAAACATAGTCTTAGGATATTTTGGACCCATGTCCTGCATGACCTCTTACTTTTGAGTAGTAAAAAAGGTCTCACATGTGTCTTAGAGATGGTTTTATACCATTTTATTCTTGCCTGATGCAGTCGTTGTGATTTATCAGTTACAGTAATGTGAATATTTTTGAAGTTCTTTGCTCCATATCGCTGAGAAATCATTAATAATATTGAGGTTTGGGGAACAAACATCAACATTTCTCCACATTTTCTGCCATATTTGCACCAAATCAATAAATCAAGAATGTAACCGACAGATTAATACCGTGCCCTTATGGTTCAGGACATGTCGGGAGTATTTTGTAGCCAGACAGTGTCTCCGTCTCTGTCCCACCTCCTCTCCTCACAGTGGTGTAAATCAGGACGGAGGACAAACAGAGGTGAGGTCGCCGCTGTCCACCTGCGTTAAATCACACCGTTTGAACTTGACTCGCCCAGCTGCTCCGTTCTCACCGGTCAGGTAAAGGTCGCCCGTCTCGCGACCCGGCGATCTCGGCCGATAATTGTTTAGGTTGAGTTGTGGGAGATTTGGACCCGAAGGCGCTGGTCCACCACTTTGATCCCGCTCGGCAGTCAGCAGAAAAACGCCTTCTGAGCACACAATCGTAAAGCAATTGTGAGCGCGGGCTGACCTCCGACCTCGGTGAATCATTCAGCGACTCTGCAGTTGTGTGCTGAATTCGACAGTCCTGTGGTCGGATGCATAAGGAGAAAAGAGTCATTTGAACATGTGATATTTCTGTGAACGCTGTCTTTTTCCCTCCTCGGAAGAGGCAGGTTGGTGAAAGATTACTGCATTTCCCCTCCGGCGCCGAGCACAACATCCCACCGCGGTACAGAGGCAGAATTACGGAGGCAGCAGTGAAACATGGTTTCATTTTTAGTACAAGGAGCTTCAATGTCTCTGCGAGCCTTTCACTTCAAATCCATGATGTGTTATTGTACTTTACACCCACAGAAATGGGTTTTATGTGAAGGTGAAGTCGTATTTATTTGTGCGGGACCAGGGGTCTGAAACCTGCGGCTCCTCAGTGCCTCTGCACTGGCTCCCTATAGCCTTGAAACACTGTTTTTATTCTATATTCATTATTTCTTTGAACACTCCTTTATTTTATTATTTTAGAGATCAAGGCGATAAATGAAAGTGAGTTCATATTTCGTCCCTGAAATGAAAATAATGCCAGCAGGTTTTCCTCAAGCATGAACTACATAAAATCCCGCCTAAAAATATGTATTCATTTCAAAGTGGGTTACTTTTTATTTGATTAACTGTGGGACACTACATAGTGTCTAGTGTTTTTTTCACCACTTTTTATAGGTTTATTTCAGTCCAAATTGGTGAGATGTAGACATTTTAACTAGAGCTGCAACTAATGATTATTTTCATAATCGATTAATCGGTCGATTATTTTCTCGATTAATCGATTAATCGTTTGGTCCATCAAAATATCAGAAAACCTTAAAAAATGTTGATTGGTGTTCGTCAAACCTGGAAATGATGATGTTCTCAAATGTCTTGTTTTGTCCACAAACCAAAATGATTGACTTTTAATCATTTCTTTGTTATCCAGAGCAAAGAAACGGAGAAAATATTCACATTTAAGAAGCTTAAACAATCAGAAATCTTGTTTTAATCATGAAAAAAGCTTCAAACCGATTAATCGATTATCAAAATAGATTAATTTAATAATCGATTCATCGATTAATCGTTTCAGCTCTAATTTTAACCCTCGCATACTCGCAGAAATAGAAATTTACCAGGGCCAATTACACCCTCACAAGTATCTAAATGTCTAAATCTACTCTTAACACACTATCATCGTCCAAAGTTATCTAAGAAATAAACATAAGCAACATAAACGTAACAGCCATAATGATTAAATATGCAAGAACGTCCTAGAACTGCTGAGGTTTGTTATACCATATATAACTGCGTAATTTTCCTCCTTTCAAAATCCCTAAACTTGTTTTCTTGGTGATGGTAAATCATCGATACGTCGACACAGTGCGCTGAATTCTTAATGCTCTGCAAAATAGAAAATCAACCAATCATAATGTGACCAGATGTTTTCACTCCTTCCCCTCTTAAACGCACAAAACCATAATAACGCTGCTTTTAATCAAGTCTGTGGACTCCTCCAAATGTCCAGACTGTTGACACTGTGAGACATTTAAGGCGCTGCTCCACTGTAAACTCTCTGGACTGTTATTAGTGTGCGTGAGGCGTAGAGTTCAGCTCAGCGTGGACGTGAAAGCTCCACCGACAGTCTGGCTGCTGGGCTCTCTGAAGCTGTGATGTATGTAGCGTGACGACGGGGGCAAAGTTTCTGTCAGTCGTGCGTTGACGGCGGAAGTGATGCTCAGAACTTTGCTCATAAATAAGTGAGTGCTTTAAAGGTCCTTTTGTTGTTCAAGTGAAGTAACATATGCACATTGTCCGCTCTTAATTGACTTAAACACATAAATATTGCGTGATATACGCCAATGTCGGACTGATACTCAAATACGAACAAACTCGATACAGTACACGCTTTTGTTTTTTGTGTTTCCATTAGGAATAGTACCAAAATAACAAGCTCCAACCATTCCATTCTTTGGCACCCTTCCCTTGGGGTACTACAGTAAAATGGTACGGTCAGGGTGGAGCTAGACCGCCAACCCTCAGCTGATTAGGGCGACAGGAAAAACGCCACTCCCTTGCGATTGGTGTAAAAATCCCATTGAATTCGAGGCAAACACCGCAAAGAGCTCGATGTCTTGTTGAGACAAACTGCCGGTTGTCCTCCGTTGTTGTCCGTCGTGTCATCGTTCATTGTCGTCTTAACCCGTACAGCATTACGTTACGCAGCCCACACTTCACCAGCCGGGCAAAAGGTACCGTTCTCGGTCGAAGCGCCAACAGAACCATTCCAAACTATGCCATACAGCGATATGATTAAAATACAGCATACATACATGGAGCATAACGGCCTGCTAATTGCTTACCTGTCCAATTGATAGTATTGGTGAACATTCAAACACACAAATAATACACACAGATATTGAAGGTGAACTGCACTAGGGTATTTCAATCTCAAAAGAGGAGGTAGTCTGGCTAATCTGGCAGATTTTTGACAATTTTTTTTATCATCACTCTTGGTTGTTTATTGGGACAACCCATGGTCAAGCGGATAGAGGGCTTGGCTTGTGACTGGAGGGTTTCCGGTTCTAGTCCCCACCAGATCAAAGCCTGGGGCTCCTGAGTAAGATACCCAGTCCTTTATGACATCCAGTGTATCTGTAACAAAAAAAGTCATTTATTATTTAATGAAACATCTGATTATGACTTCCTTCCTTAAGTTTACACGTTTTTGTCTCGTCATCGATTGTCACATCAACTTTGCCACACTGACCTCACACAATCAAAAGGTCGTCATGTGGATAACCTTTCGCACAAAGAGTAAGACGTTTTTTTGTTTCCGTTTATTGGTCGACTCCAAGGTCGCACTGTAGAGATTAGTGTGTCTTTATATCTCTACAAACTCGCACAGAAACGCAGTTTTTTTTTATTGCCGTGAATCTGATTTGACTGAGAAAAGAGAGAATATTTGTCATCAATGGACCACTCTTTCACCGCTGACCTCGAGCGGATACCAGGAAATGAACAGCTTGATTTGGTAATATTTGAAACCTGTGGTGCTTTAGCTGGTAGAAAACTGTCCTTCTACGCTTTGACTCTGTGGAAATAAAGTGTTTGGCCTTGAGAACTGTATCTAAAGAGGTAGGGAGATCGGAAATGAACGTATTGACTATGTGGGAAATTAGAAATACTGTGGCTTTGTGCAGCGTAGATACACTTAACCATCACTGAAGGTTTATTTGTCGTCCTTGAGTCTTTGCGAGTTGTTTTTGAAAGGGAAGGTTGGGCTTTGTCAAGTTTTTCCCTTTCTAAAAGCAGAGCGCAGATGTTTGCGTTGACTGTTTCTGACTCGGTGTCGAGTGCAGTCCCTGAGCCTGGGTGGCAGCCAAGCCCATGGCCCTTCCAGTCATGTTCTCTGAGGTCACTGTGAATCTCACAGATAACACTCTTCCGCTGAATTCCTCTGACAAGCCGAATGCCACAGAGAATCTATATTGTCCTTGAGTTGCTGCTGGAAGGGAAAATGGAGTTCAGCTGGAAAGCGTTAAGTCACTGCCAGCACAACAAAGTCGATCATTCGTTTGTTTGCCCCTCGTGTTGTTTAACGCACCTCTCAAGGCCAGAATCCATCCTTGTCCTTAAAGGTTTTATTTTGAGTTCTTCTTCAACACAAAGACATCATTCAATGTCCCTACATTTCAGTGCAAGGTCAACTTAAAAAAAAAAAAAGAATTCTCATTTACATTAATTACAGTAACCAAGTAAAACTGTAAAGCTCAGGTGTTTTTGTTGTCAAGGCTTTGGAGAACAGTGAAGATGGTTCTGGAGTCTGTGATTAGAGAAGTTGAAGGAATTTATTTGAAAATACATCAGGACAGGCACATGGACACAATCTGACGCCACCTCCAGTTCTTAAAGGGATAGTCTGGATTTTGGATTAAGTTCTGGGAGAGAGTTTGGATTTTAACCCTTTGACACCTAATCTAAACTTTTTTGCTTATTTTAACCATAAAAGGACCAGAAAATATCCTGTGAGCAAGTGCTTTTGTTTGAGTTTTTGTCTCAAATGTCCAAAAAACGGGACAAAAAATGTTACAAAATGTTACAAAAAATAAATGGACATTTATGCACAGGCGTTTTTAGTTAGGCCCTATTTTCTGGCCGGTATTGCTACGCCGTGCAAGTCGCGTTGTTTCAGCTGTTTTAGTTAGAGAGAATGAGCGAAACAAACAAACAAACACATCTAACTATGAAACTGATGATGAACTGCGTAGAGAAAATCCACCGGGTTATCTTTATGAACCAGAGTACACAGACGAGGAACTTTACCAGAGAGTTTAAAACCCATTAGTTATGTGTCCAAAACTCTCTCCCAGAACTACTTTTCTCGGCTCCGAGCCGGAGCCTCGTTAAATGATTTAACTACGTTGCATTCGCTCTACTCCTGAGGGTCTGTGTCACACAACTTAATGTTCAAACATCCAAACTCAATCCCTTTCACGATGTCCTCAAAGATGACACATGTAATCATCTAATGACCTGTTAGTGAATACAGTTGCAGTTATAAAACTACACAACAACACAACCCCCAGTTGCTGTAAATGTGTGATGATGAAGATGTGGAGAATAATTGCAAAAAAATTTCAAAACACATTTAAAACTAAACTGTCTATAAATGACAGAAAACAGAAAAAGGCAGCATTCAGGAATGCGTTAGGGGCATCCGTGTGGTAATCATTTTGAAACTTATTTTCATGAAATCCAGAGAGAAAGCAGCGATGGGAGTGTGAAATGATGTATTTTTTTCCCCACCCTTTTTACCAAAGTTAAGACGTGAAGTTTGAGTTAGAAAAGTCATTTCACCACCAGAGGGTTGAGTGATGGCCGGCGGTCATGTGCGTGTAGGGGAAATATACTGATCAGGCCAAGTATCCGTGTCTGGACTTTCAGCGGGGGGAATATGCTTCCTCTTACCGCCTTGTAGTGAGCAACCAGCAGTGTTTTGAATTAAGCATGAGCAGCCATGGGCAGCCATCACAAGGAGTTGGAGGAGGAGGAGAGCGATGGTGGTAGAGACCGGGGAGACTGAAGATAGAAGGCCTACAGTGTTCTGGGTCAGTCGGAGGGCACGGAGGGGAGGAACTCATCAAGTCGGAACACAGAGGGGGCTTAGTCAGAAAATCGTATTCAACCCGATTCGGGTGCGAGGATTTGCACTCGCCGGGGATTCAGCGATTCAGAGTCTCATTAATATTCACTCCGAGGTCAACTCGAGGGGCAGAACGTTCCTGGAGTAAAACTCACAGCTTTCTAGGAGTGGTTACTGCTGTCGGACTTGAAGTGAACTTTAGAATTGTGGTGCGTGACTTTAAAAAATATACAAACATATTCGTTACAGCACACTGTGGCAGTATTGGTGCACTGCATTCCGAGGCAGGCGAAGGCAACAGCAACATTGAGCAAAATGCTCAAAGAGAGTGTCCATGAGAAGTTTCGTGAGTGAATACTGCTCAAAAAAACGCTGCTTATTAAGCTGTTGCCCCTGTGCTGCTGCTGTATACGCACAAGCGCTCCCCCAGGCAGGTCTGGTAGTTTTGCTTGACTGAACCTCTTGAGATGAAGGACACAGCATTCAAACAATGTTTCTGTTCACAAAGACCCAAAATTTGGGATGCACGATTTTGGAATTTTTGCCGATGTCCGATATGTCGCTATATCGGGAGTGGTTTGGCCGATACACAATACTGATACTGATGTATAGGTTTTTCAGGTTTTTTGTATTTTGCTTACTCGTGTCGCAGCAGATTTAGATTTACATTTTGTAAAAATTGGAGAGAACACCAGCTGTTTTAATCATATTGGGGGATCTTTACGCGTCTGTAGATACACATAGTATATCCGATATTAGCCAATATAACAATATTGTGCATCCCCAACAGTATCCACTGCAGCTTTAAGTCAAGTTCCAGAACAATATTGACTCTGTTGTAGATTCAAAACAAGATGAAGAAACTTCAGAGGGTTGCAAGGGTGGGAGATGAAAGTCAACCTGGGAAAGAAGTTGAACTTCCCCACTATCGTCCAGACAACCTGACACAACAAGGCCTGACATAGTCATGTGGTCAGAGCAGGCAGAGAAGGTCATCCTGGTGGAGCTGACTAACCCGTGGGAAGAAGGCTGTGACGAGGCCCATGGGGGGAAGAGCCTGAGATACCAAGACCTCGTCATGGAGTGCAGAGAGAAAGGGTGGCAGGCATGGCTGTTTCCAGTTGAGGTCGAGTGTAGAGGGTTCCCAGCACAGTCTGTTTGGATGGTGGACACTACAATTGGGATATTGGGAAAGAATGTACGCAGGATTGGAGAGGCAGCAAAAGAGCCTCTTGTTATGGTTGTGGTATAAACAGGGACAAGGAGGACTGGAAGCCTGGAACTGATTAGGTTGGGTACCGTCTGAGGACATCAGGTCGAAGGCCACAATCAAAAGTGACTGCATGTGTGGCATCCTCGGATGTTTTAAACGACCTCTGTTGTAGATTCTAAACCAGATGGTAATTTTTAACCAGGCGAGTCATTATGTTGCATTGTCGTCTGTTCAAACTCATCAAGAAGTAATAGCGTGGATGTGAACACACACTTTTGTGTGACTTATCTTTGCCATTTTCTGTCAGATAAGTCATGTCTGCTACAGCACCTGACAGCTGTACTCTTGCCGTGTACTTTCCTTCCAGACTGCGGTCGCTATTCTTGGCAGGCGAGCGATGTGACGTGGAGACGCTGGAGTGGACAAAGAGAAGCTTCGCTGTTCCTGTTCTGGACCACTGGTGGCAGACTGGTAGGAAGAGTTGTATTACTGAAATGAGACGCCAAATTCAATCTTAGAAGCATGATTGTTTTTTTGTTTTTTTTAAATTGATGTCTTTATAGCTTCAGTGGGAACACAAATCACCTGTTTTCATTTTATTTCGTATTCATATTCCACTCAGACTCGACACAGAAACTGACTCTTAACTATACTCGTCTGAGCGTTCCAATTTTTATGCTCCGTTCTCCTGCCATGTTTTGTTTTTTTTGGCTTAAAGCATCACATTATAGCCAGGCTGGCTTACAACTGCACACTCTGTTCAGTTTATGTTGCAGGATTTGTGGTGGTTGAAGCTCAAACAGGCATAAAGTTGTTATTGAACTGCTGTTAAAGTTTAGTTTAGTAGAATAAGAGAGCACTTTACTCTCAGATCTTTAGGGATTAACGTTAGCTTCACATGTACACGTCAACACTTGACAGTGGGCTCTTCTGCGAAACGCGGCATGTCCATTTTTCTGACATAAAAACCCATTATTTATGGGGAGAACAAACTTGTCCTAGAGCTTCGTGTGGGCTGTGAAGTGTCAGAGCTAAAACTTGAAGCTGGGGACACACTACACAACTTTCACAGTCTTTGCTGATTTTGAAAAGACTCGGAGTACACACGAACCGACTGGTTTCAGCTGAATTTTTCATGACAACTGTAAGACTGGGGATCACAGACTTTATGATTTGTCAAACCAACTGAACACATCACACGAGCAAACTCTCAAACGGTTCGCTGCCGCTGTTGCTTGCTCTGAGAAATCAAAGAAGTGGTCTTGTCGGGTATGGGTGAAGTGAAATGGAGGAGTCGACGTTAGCATTGTTGTTTTCGATATTCCAGCTACGTCCTGTCGTCTTCTGACGCTACGTCCTGTGTTCCACCTAGTATTTCTTCATTGTCTGTTGGCAGCATGTGTTTTCATTTGGGTCGACAATGGTTCACGCCCCTGTCCAGGCCTTTCTGCGTGGCGTTACGATGTTCTCCGGGTTCTCCGGGTTCCTCTCATCCGTCCAAAAACCTTCGGAGGTTAAATGGACTGGTGACCTGTACCCCACCCTTCGCCCAATGTCAGCTGGGATTGGCACCAGCACCCCTGCGACCCTCATGTGGAGGATAAAGCAGTAGATGAGTAATGAATGAATGAATGGAGGAATTGGGTCCCACGCTGCCCTCAAACGCTCATATTACTGCTACACCCGAAAGGAGCTCTTTTTAACATCTAAAGAACCAGCAAGACGCACATTAAATGAATATAGTATAATTCATTTAAATATTTTGCTCACCTACAAATGTGGTGTTCCATTACAAAGAAGTTGTTTAAAACATATCGCCGTGTAAATACCTGGAAATACGAGCTGAAATACTGATCTTCTGCCTTATATTCGTCTTTTTACAGCAAAAATAAAGGAAGAGTCCTCACTCTTCCAATACCTTTGGAGGCGGAGACTGTAAAATTGTCAAAAGTCAAATTTTTTATGCTGTACTGATTATCGGCAAATTGAAGTAATCGCACTTTGTACTCAGTCGGGGAAAAAAAGTGTCGTTATAATGTTCGCTCTCATCTTAAACTCATCAGTGTGTGAAGATTATAAATAAAGTCTCTGCTCCGCTTTATTAACCTGTGGCCTTGAACAGAGGCGTAACTCCAATTCCCGCCGTCAGTGTGAAGCACATTTTTATTATTCTGCCCTCTTTCATTAATCCATTCTGATGTGTTTCTATATCGCAGACCTGGGAATTTGGTTCACAATCCAACAGGAGAGGAGTAATTACAACGCTGACGACCCCACACTTTGAATTTCTATTTTACCCCTGGAAACCGCTCATCACTCAGAGTGATGTGTCATCGTTTCCAACAGATCGAGATGCGGCAGATGGCTGCTATCACAGAATATTGCCTTTCTTTCTTTCTTTCTTTCTTTCTTTCCCTTAATAGTTCAAACTTAACTAATTAAAATGGGAATCATTACTGAAACAGCCCAAATCTGACCTCCCACAGAGCTGTTCTTTAACCGGAGACATTTCTGGGCAGCGCAGTGGGATTTTGACTGGCACTGTCTTTTATTGAGTTCACTAATTGACCCGTGTGGTGCACTGAGTGACCGGCGGAGATGTGAGGACTAAGTTGTGCTCAGTGTGGAGATAAAGGAGAGAAAATAACCACTCTGGTGCCTTGTCTGTCAGACAGGGAGAGGAGCCCGAGATTACTTTAGCACTGGAGCAAGCTTGTAGGTCTCTTTTACCGAAGTGTTCTTTACTTTGGGAAATTCTAAATACACAAAACCACGTCCATAATGTTACCTCGTCAATATCTTAAAGGTAATAAATGTTTTAGGCGAAGTCAGTATTGGTCAGATATTGGTCAAAATCACTGGATCGGGTAATGGGCAGATCCATAAATACTAGATATCGCATGCTTCACTGTGTGTGCGTTACACAGTTGGAGAATTATGTTGTTGAAATGACTCGGCACAAATGTGTCGTTAGCGGCTTCATACGTTCATAAATGGTCTAAAATGATTGTGACGGACTAATATCAGACACAACAAAGATAAAATGACCATGATGTGTCATCAGAGATTAAGGATACACGTTAATATCGCGGAACTCTTCCGAAAATCTAACAATGTTATGCACCACAGCTTTAAATCAAGATTTATAATTTCGAGGAGTAGATACGCTGTGTTCTCCTACAGCCTCCAATATGTTTTAAATGTATTATTTAGTAAAAAATTGAGCAGAACTTTGATGCAGGATCCACTCCAGGAGGAGTGTAAGTATCTTGGGGTTCGCGAGTGAGTGGAAGGATAGAGCGTGAGATTGACAGGCGGATCGGGGGGAGTGGACGCTGAACTGGTCCGTCGTGGTGGAGAGGTTCTCGTTTTACTGGTCGATCTACGTTCTAAACCTCACCTGCGGTCATAAGCTTTTGAGCCGAAATCAGGTCTTCTCAGAGTGGAACCGCTGCTCCTCCACGTCGAACGGTGCCAGCTGGGGTTGTTCGTGGCATCTGGTTAGGATGCCTCCTGGACGCCTCCCTGAGGAGGTGTTTCTGGCATGTCCTTCCCGGGAGGAGACCTCGGGGGGTGGATCCAGGACACGCTGGAGGGATTATATCTCTTGGCTGGCCTGGGAATGCCTTGGGTTCCCCTGGAGGAGCTGGCGGAAGTGGCTTGGGGGGTAAGAGGGTGGTCTAGACGTCCTTGATAAGATGGAGAGAACTGGATGGAACTGAACTCTGACTTTAAGGAATAATATTCTGAAGAAATCAGCAGTTTAATGCAAGTATATTTTACAAGCAAGGGTTAAGTTTTGTGTTTACCAGAAAGAATGTTTCTTTTTTCACTTCTTAAATTGAATACGTCTGGATGATGAAAATGGAATCATCGGTGTCCGCTCCCCAAATAGTTTTTCAGACCTTGGTTTTAATTATTCTTGGATCGACACAATTAGCCTTTTTGGAATGGAAGTTTGAGTCCAGGCAGTTTGCCACCACACTAATGTCATGCCTCCTCCTCCTTGTAGTGTGATTGCCATCCTCCCCGAGTACAAGTAAGCTATGATAAATGTGCCGTCAAAGCTGAGGAGAGCAAAGCTGGATCTCTCTCTCTCTCTCTCTTGTTGTTGCATCCCTTTTCACACAAACGGCTGATCGATACGAGAAGATAAGACGACATCTGTGTTAAATATGGAATCAATACTCTTGTAGGTTCGCTGGAAATCCATTGACCTTGAGCTTGCACTGGCAACACACTCTTGATCTGAGGGCAGATGAGACCGCGCGGCCCATTTGGTTCAATATTGCGGCATTTTTAGTGACGTGATTTATCGCTTTAACCTGCTGATCTGTCAGATGTATGCCGAGTTTTAGTACAAGGCAGGAATCCTTGGAAGTTTGAAGACTGAAGAGGTTTTAAGTGGCCACTGAGACTGGTTGGATTTTTGTTGTTGTTCAAACCCAACTCCGAAAACAATCAACCAATCATTATGACCGATATAATAGTTGGCCTAAGCGGCTTCCGGAAAGAATACATTCGTGTAAGCTATTTTCTTGTTGTCAAGAGGTTTGGACCGGAGGTTGAAGCCAAGGGCTCTTATTTTGAAGGGCCAGAGAAAAAGGGGGAAGTGAGGTGTTTTAGGTTGATTAATCGTTGATCAGTGTTAACCAAATCTGGAAATGATGATGTTCCCAAATGTCTTGTTTTGTCCACAAACTAATATTATTCAGTTTTAATGATTGATTTCTTTGTCACATGGAGCAATGAAACCACAAAAGTTGAAAAATGTGAAAAACCTCAAACCAGTTAAGCGGATTGTCAAAGTATAGTTGACGCTTAATTTAGTAATCGATTCATAATCGATTAATTGTTTCAGCCTTAGCCAAGAGTGCATTCAAAATGGATCTAACTGCCCAACCTGCAGTGAGAGCACCCTCTGCTGGAGCATGCAGTAGTTACTTCAGATGGTTTGATGAGCTTCTGGACTGTAAAATTTGAACTCACGCAAGTTTTTAACTTCAGCTTAGAACTTTCAAGCCATAGACTTGAGATGTAATAAATTACCACATGCATTAAATGGCGTTTTCTCTATTATGTGTTACTGATACGTGAGGAAATATTGCATTACACACAGTGTTTATATTGGGACTTTGTTGGGTCTGCTTTGTCATCCTTTAAATGTGGGACCTCGTATAAAAACTTTGGACGGAAATTTAGTCAACAACAATAAATATGTGCACATTTACCACCTTGTTATTGGCTTTGGCTGCGTTCAGTCTGGTTTGTGAGTCCACTGATGGCGACTCGTTCACGGACTGGAATCCCTCCAACTCCCGGATTGGGATTTGGGCCAACATTTGTCAACACTAGTGAATTCCTCCCAGCTGTTTTCTGTTTTCCGTTTAAACACACATGAACTAAACTATTGTTGTGACACGAATGTGTTCTTCGTCGAGGACAGTGTGGGAGTCGGGGGAGCATACAGGCAAACAGGCGATTGTGATATTGGCAAATCCTTTTGGTGCTGTGTGATTTAGTTGTTTACTCAGAAATGTAGAAAATTTCCCTTTGGTCTCTGTACCTGCAACATTTCAGATTGCATTTTTCCAACAGAGAATCTCTGCATCTTCCTCCCCTGTAGCCTCAGGGTTTTTTTGGAGATAACATTTAATTCCAGCCTGGGTTTCGCTCTTCTTCTTCTTTTTTTTCCCCCTTTCCCCTCACACATTCACTGCACCCAAACGAAACCCTGTCACACTTTGTGGCCGCCGGAGCCAGGTGTGATGATTTATTTATTATTTTTTATTGAGTTTGGAGAACTCTTGTCCTCTTGATTTCTGTCTCGATGTGTAAATCCCACCGGATTCTTCACTGCCTGCTAAACTCAATAACCGGCCGGTCGACTGCCAAGCGGAGCAAATCAAAATGTGCTCTCCACTCCCACCGGCCCCCCACCCCCCACTGTTTGTCTGAAGGAGTTTGAGTGTGTGGGTAAATAAATGTTTGATGATAAGGATAATCAAAAACAAGGCTGTTTTTTTTTTATTTCTTTGCAACGGAACAGGACGAACCAAGACACTCAAGCTGCCTGCAACAGTCAGTTTGAATTATTTAATCTTTTTAACAACAACACTTGACTTATCACACCTGCAGTATGTAGTGTATAGTGAATAAGGTGTTTGTTTTTTTCTCTATTACTTTTTCAAATAGTGGTTATATGAGTTACTGTTGCTTTTCTATCATTTTTTTTTTAAAACCAGGCCTGACATTCTCCTCTCACCTTTTGCATCAACAAGACCGTTTTTTCGCCAAGAGAACTGCCACTCACTGAATATTTTCTTTGTTTCGCCATTCTCTGTAGATCAGAAAATGGTCTATGGGACAGTACCTTTCACCTTTTGTCCTTAAGTCTGATCACTTGCAACTGTAGTTACTGTCATGTGATTACATAGACTTAAACAGGAAGGCTAATAAAGTAGCCACTGAGTGTACATCAGTTCTCTACAAGCTGTTATACTTCTCCTGTAGATATCAACTGGAATTTTCCACACATATGGTGGTTGGTGTAACAGAGGAGGACACAAGCGTAGGATAGTGCAAGAAGGAGGCAGATGGTCCACGGTGGCGACCCCTAAAGGTTACGACACAATATCGAGAGACAAATGTTCACGCTTCAGCGCTAGCTTATCAAGTCACGTTTCAGCTCAAACACTTCTCAACTCTACGTCAAGTTTTCTCTCCTTGTTACAGATGTTTTGTGTCGGATAAATTACACCCAACCGTAGTGAACATCACACCGCGTTCACTTAAGCAACATTAGCAACTCTCTCTAAGTAGCTAGCCATGGCAGCCACTGCTTTGCTAACTTGCTCTGATAGTGTTACAGCCTGGACAGGGGATTTAAACATACGACATCACTCCGACGATGTTTCCTCTCCGGCAGCTTTACCGAGAATCTTAGTTTTATTTCTTATTATATATTTACAATTAAGTACACAAAATACTAACATAAAAAACATTACAATAATACAGCAAGGTGGACATTCACAAAAACAGTTCCTTAAATAATAAACAAAACATTATCTTAACACTAATTTATCTATATAAAACTCTATAAAACTAATATAATAACTCTTTTATTAAACTATGCATGCAAGCATCACGAGAACCTCTCATCTCTGGCCACTAGATGTCACTTTAGACTGGCAAACCCGACCAAAACACAAACATGAAGGCACAGCTTCCCAAAACACCCAAAACACAAATAGAATTACAAAACTAAGTTATTCAGTAGTTAAACACACAAATGTCACTTCTCATACCTGGACAGGGGATTTAAACATACGACATCACTCCGACGATGTTTCCTCTCCGGCAGCTTTACCGAGAATGAGGCATCGTGCGGAGCGCTCCCCCTTCCGGCCTTAGCAGGCAAAAGTAATCGATCACTGATCGTCTTTCCTGAGGCTAAACTAAACGATGAACGCTCTTGATTTTATGATCTTTTATGACCTCTTATCAAAGATAATCCATCTATCACAATAGCAACCACCAGCACCAAGCATCAGACCTGCCCACCGTCGAGCTTTAAAGGACCATGTGTACTCCCATTTTGTGTGCATCTTTTGCGTTGGTGTCAGTTACACAACACTTCCTCTAGGGGGGATGACGAGTAGCAAATTGCCACCGTTAAAATGGTTATTTTTATCGTGCTTGATCCTAAATAGATTTTGTGGCAGCGAAATAGTAATAGACCACTAAATGCAAGTCGTCGCATTAATGGGGAATATTACTCGTTGGTGTTGCCGATGAGAGCGAGTTCTCGTGGTACTGCTCCGTGGACGTATGGACGAAATGCTCCATCGGTCTCTGTCTTTTGCGTGGAGTATAAATGGGCCTTAACGGCGACGTGTATGTGTGAATCCAGCCTGAGAGTCTCGCTCAAGGACAATTTGCGGTTAGAAACGTCTGGGCATCTTCTGAAACCTCACTGGTGTCAGGTCCCGACTGTCTGTCAGAGTAATATACCAACAAACACCAACCGAAGACACAGTGTAGACTGTGGCGAGTTCATGAGTCACGCGGCTGCGCGTGTCATGGTTCGCTGTTCGACCGTCTCTTCAGAGACAAATCATCCATCAAGGAACTTTTCAGCAATGTCGCTGCCTTGACAACTCTCCTTCATCTTCTCCTCCACAAGAACAAACTCAAAAAGAGTTTAGCATTCAAGGGTAGTTTACCTTAAAACTGGAATCACAGAGACAGAGATGGATTCCTCCTCAAGATGTTCATTATAGTCAAAGTTGTTGTTTTTTTTTCTGTCTTCTGGCTTTCAAGTGCAGAGGAACTAATTTTTCAAACTTGTGACAGTCCTTTTAAGTCGCACCCTCCATAGATTTGGTTCTCATCTCGAAAATATTGATAGATCTTTCTCTTCTACGGCTACATCTCCAGCACAGGTACATTAAGCCTTTGCTGTTTTGTTTGATGGAAATGGAACAAAATCCATCACCGATGAAAGTTCTCATTAATCTTTTCCTGCTGCATTTATTTAATCGTGAAAATAAACATGCACGGTGCTCATAAATAAAAAATTTAAATAGTGAATTAAAGTGACGTTTCGTTGTAATCTCTAAAGTTATATCATTATATGAAAATACAATAATTGTACCACATAATGTAGCTTTAAAACCCTAAATGTTTGTAGTACAATGTTTTCTTTTCCTCTTTTTTTTCTTAGATTATTTAAACATATACAGGTGTTTAGAGGATTTGGATATTTCATATTTTGGATTTTTGTCTTATGGTGGACAATTGTGTTTGAGTTGGGTTTGACCTTGAGAGGAATTTCCTGAAATTGGAAACCTTTAAACGAAGATGACTTTTACTCGAGGTTATATTCAAATTATATTGCTAGAAATGTTTTTGTACCTCCTTTGGCCAAATGAATAATGAATAAAAAATTAAAACTGCAAGTAGCGTAGGTGCTGAGGCGACCCGTGACACCAGGTGCACCAACAACAATTGGATTGTCGGAGAGGAAAAAATAAGCCCTGGATTTAGCGGATATATTGCGAGTGCTTGGGGACATAATCGATACCGGTATAGATACAGTCATTTAGTCTTTTCTTTATTGACGTTATCATATTATTTTACATAAAATAAGAACTGGAGATGATGCAAGCTCAGAAGTCAAGAACGTAGCAGCGTATTCAAGCTACTTTTGTGTGGTCATATCGGGGGATGTTGGGGTGTTTGCCAATATCGGATAATACATTTTTAATGCCAATATCTGCCAATACCAATATGGTGCCAATAATATCGCACATCCCTTATTATTATAATACTTAATTGTGGACTATATTAAGTGTCGACCACTGCCTGTAGACCACACACCTGGGCATTATTTCCCCATCCACTCAGCGGAGGCTCCTCCTTTCTCGCAGCTGTCACATCCGGAGGTAGTTTCTCCGTCCTGGTGGAGCTCGGCCACTTGGGTCCCCAGAAGGCCCCCGGTCGGACGAATCAAATGGGGGGGTCGGTCGATATTGAAACGGGCAGTTTGGCGCGATGGTGCCATGGGGAGCGGCACCGTGTTGATATCTCCTTCCTGCATCTCACACCTCACCCGCCGTTTAATTTTTTTTGTCGGCGCTCAGAGCCAATTCCGCAATCTGTGCAGGAAATGATTTACTCCGCCGACAAGCTCGCGCAAACGAATTTGACTCATTCGACCAATTTACCTTGTGATTAGTTATTTCAGTTCGGAACACTTGGCCGCTGCACGCCAGATTAGCTTTCCTGATGCAGAGTAGATGTGATTGGTGTGTGTGTGTGTGTGCTCGTTATTCTCTTGCGCGGCCGGCAGAGTCAATCATTCCTCAGTCTGCCGCCGCCATCGCCGATTCATCAGCCGAGACGTGACGCATGCATCGCTTCACTTTCACCTGCCTCGCTCTCGCTCCATCTGTCGTCCTCCTCTGCCGACATCATCATTAATATTATTACATAAGTGCATATTTACAGTAAATAATCATCACCTGTCGCCCTTCAACCACCTGAAGCTCGATGTGGCTCTTTTTTTTCCTCTTATACGTGTGTGTGTGTGTGTGTGTGTGTGTGTGTGTGTGTGAGTGAGAACACACCTGCCATTTTGAAGCCTGATAATAATCTGCGAGCTATTTTAAGCCCAAGTGCCACTGACAAGGGCGGGGTGATGAAGGTTGCTGATGTCACTGGTGTTGCCTGGCAACAAATGTGTGTTTTTCAGTCGGCAGGTTTTGGCTGCTCCTCCAGTGAATGGTGTTGGTGGATTTATTTATTTTTTTGGTATCCGTGTCTTTTTTTTTTTTATCTTTGCCCGTGTCTCTCTGACAGACAGCAGATGCCTTTATATACACACACAGAATGCAATTAAAAGAAGTGGACTGCCTTGGAGCATCTGTCTTGTCAAATAAAACTGCTTCTCCCTCCAGCCTTTGCCAAAATGCATGGGCTGGCAAAAGATTGGAAAAACAGTCTGCCATGGGGGACTTTTACAGGCTCTTTGGAAAAAAAAACAACAAAAAAAAACCACTTACTGGCTGAAGAAAAACAGACTTTTAAGAGCCCGGGACATTCAGTACCTCAGCAGACAGACAGTATTACACTGGATCAAGGGTTAATAATGACTCTTAACCTGAAACTTGAGAGCTCAGCAGGAAGATTACTTCTGCAGTGTGGATTTGAGCGTGATTGTATCAGCACCCGCTGGAAGGATAACTTTTCAAGAGTGGTTTCTCAACTTGGACAGCTTATTAACTTTTTTTTTAAATAAAGAAAATATACTAGTCTACGGGTACGGCTTTAGAATTACAATGTTGTTCTTTTGGCAAAATCCATCCTGGGATGTGAACCGTCGACTCTCTGGTTACGAGACCAATTTCTTTTCTCCTGTCCATGATCTGCTATAATGCAGTAATTTAACACTAACCTGCGGCCTTTAATGTCAGAACAAGTAATTAACAGAAGAAGAAGTGTGATTTCTCGCTCCAAGAGACTTGAGATTTATTCAAATTCACCTTAAAGGCAGTGACATTTTAGCAAGTTAGCTGATTTCAATTTGATATGTAATGGAAAGGGAGAAAGATAAAGAAAGAAAACATATCTGTGATTGTGCTACTTTTGTGTTTTAATTATATTTGCATTATTATCCACTGACATTTAAAACTTTAGATCATAAAGAATTGTCTAAATCCCTTGAAAGTTAAAAAAATATACAGCTGAGAAATGCATTACTAAACTGTCCAGAAGAGTAGAGCTTGGTCTGCATCCATGCTGTAGAACTATTTTCCTTATATTATTTATCGGTCCAGAGCTAATTTCCTAGTGTTTTTGTAAACTTTACCTGATTCCAAATCTCTTCAGTGGACAATCACGACACTAAAGCATCAGAAATGTGGGGGTTTTACTTCATGGATGGCAAGAGCTGTGTTTCCGTCGAGTGGAATGGTTTCGGTTTGGTACAGTACGGTATATTTATTGCGTTTCCTCGTAAATAACCACCTCCTCGTAAATAACGTTCCATTTTTTGGCACACTTTCCCTTAGACCGCCTTTTTTCGACTGTATTTCCTTTCAACGCCCGCAGTATGTTCTCATACTAAACTTCACATCTTGTTGAGACAAACAGCCACAAGCTGAGCCACTTATCTTGCTGACTTGGCCATCGGGCACTGTCCACACCCTGCCTATCATTTAAAGATACTGTTCTCAGTCAAAATGCAACCCAGGGCTTTACCTTTTCAGACACTTCCATACTTTACCAAACCAAACCAACTACAGCTAACTCCCCATTTTGAGCTCTGGGCATGTGAGCATTAGCTTAATGTCTTGTGTCATTCAACACCAAGCACTCCCCCCCCCCCCCCCCCAAAATAAGCTTCCCTCGCTTTCTCGCTCAGTCTGATTACATTCCCGCGGACACGGTAATGCAGATGTTGTGGCTCGTGTAATTACATCTCTAAGAGCCGAGGTGCGACGTCTGCATTATCTCGTTGTTTGTTGGGAGCTGCTGTCGCCGGCCCTCCGACGTGGGACTTCATCTGGCATTCATTCCAAGACCATAGAAGCGTTTGTCAATTCAGGTTTCCAAGGCACACGATGGGCATCTTTCATTAGCAAGTTAAGTAGTGAATTGGTATGCACATACTCGGCCCTGAGCACACAGGGCCGCGGTGTCTGGAAAGTCATTAGGGAGGCTACGTTTTTTAGCTGATAGAATGAAATTGTCCCTTGAAGAGTCTTGTTTGGAAACGGGAGAACATATGCATAATAAGTAGGACTGAAGGATTTTGAATAAATAACCTAATTGCGATTATTGTGACGATAAAATTTAGATTGATTGTACAGCCTCAGTAGTAGGGCTGTCACTTCTTTTCCCAAAACAAATATTACATGCAGAATTTTGTATGTATTTTTAGAAATTTACTCTTATTTATTTAATAGAGTTGGTTAGTAATTGTGTTTGTTGTGTGTGTTTGTATGCTACCAAATTTACACCAAAACAATACAATTTACTGAGATTAAAATTTTATTAAAATTAATTCAAATTTGGCCCGGCCCTCAACAATATTTTTTGTTTCTCATGTGGCCCCTTGGGGAAAATAATTGCCCACCGCTGGTGTAAAACCACACGCATAGCAAAACCTAAGGTGAAGAAGTTAAACCCGGCTCTAAAGACAACATAACACCACAGTGTGTTTACATGGATGTTAAAAGTCTGATTTTAGTCAGACTTAGGCAATCATTTGGTTTTCTTAATGCCATGTTAACACGTTAGTCCGACTAACCTACCTGGATAATGACCATGGATCGTAGTCCGATTATTCCTGCACCTATACGCTTAGTCCAAGAACAAGGCAGCAACCACAAAAGGGTTTTTCTGTGACGTAAAGGTCAACCGGAAATACTACACTAGCTTATAGAGTGATCCAGCGGGGCTAAGTTGCGCTTGTTGCGCCCTCTTCTGGATCAAACGGTATGTATTGCACTTCGAGGCTGTATATGTTGAACTCAAACAGGTTTGTAAGGTTTTCCTTTCAAAGTTTGTATAGATATCGGAATTGTGGATAAAAAGTGAGGAGCCCTTAGACAATTGCTAATCTTTTATCTCAATGTATAATGTCTGTCTCTTGTGGCTGGTTTCCCCAAACCTTTTCCTGCTGCTGCTGTAACAAACGTAAATCCTGACACATTTTTTCACATTCTTCCCTCTGACTTTCCTGAATTTTAACATTCTGCCCAATCTCTTGAGCTCGGCTAATCAAGCCTTTTGTTAGTACCTGTGTCGGCTGCTCAGCTGTCTGCCAATGTTGGTCTTAGTCTGAGCAGTTTAGGCTTTTTTCTTAATCACAGACTTGTAGCAGAACTAATCCCACAGGTTTGTAGTGAAATCACTTATTCCTCCACCAAATACTGGCAGAACAAGAAGGGAAAGAAAATACGATGCTTCCTTGTTTTTAAAACCAGACTTGTTTTTCTGCTGCAAGACGGTTATTCATGGTTTCCTTTTCCACTATTTCTTCACAGCCACTTTAGTTGGGCTTGATATATTCCGGGTTTAGTCTGATGCAAACAAATTAAAATGAATTATTTAAAAGAAAACTGTGAAAACAGAAGTAACTTTTCACAGTTCAGAATCTGGCTGAGCATCTTGCAGTCGATTCTCTCTCCCTCGCTCTCTCTCTCCCACACCATCCTCTTGTTTTCTTCTCCTCCTACACCACATTGTCTTTTCAAATGACCTCAGGTCAATGTAGTTGTTCAGCTCCCGACTGAGTTTCCCCAGCAACTACATATCACCAGGACAACCACGGGCTCTGCTGTGCATTGACAGTCTATGGTGTTGCAAAAGGAACCGCTGTGGCTTTTTCTGACAGGTTTGTTTAAGTCACTGTTGTTGTTTTGGTCACAAAGTCTGTGAAGGTTTCTCATCAAGGGTATAAATAGATGTAGGCGACTGGAGTTGCTTGCTGTTTTGTTGTTTTGCCAATCTAATTACCTCCACCAATGCGTTTGTTTGTTTTGCTCATGATCCAAACTTAAGTATCGTGTGGTGAAACAGAGTGACCTTGGCTTAGATCTGTGCTTTTTAAGTGTTTTCTCTAGCTTGGCATTAGTTTGGAGTAATTGGGTCGTGTGACATTGAGCCAAATGAAGAAAAATCAAGTGATTTTTGGAATATTGATATAAATTCTCTTACCCAATATAAAGAGGTATAAATGGTAGTAACACAGTATAGCATTGTTTTGAAGACCGTGGTGGGAATCACCAGAGACACCACGATACGATGTTATCACAATATTTATGTGACGATACAATCTCATCACGATATTTAAGTGATGATATGACATTTCCACGATTTGTACGTAATGATACGACATTATCACGATATGCAAGTGACGACGCGATATTTTCATGATATGTAAGTGAAGATACAATATCACGAAATGTAAGTGACAATACAATATCACGATATGTAAGTGACGTTGCGATATTATCACGATATGTGACAATAAAATTTATCACGATATGTAAGTGACGATATGACATCACGATATATAAGTGACAATGGGATATTATCGCGATGAGTATTTGTGAAATCATATATTGCAATATACACACACACACACAGCACCATCTAGTGAACTGAAACGTCAATTGATTTGTTTATGCTAAACCACAAAAACCCTAATAAGAAATAAATAATTTATATTTTGTGTCTCAAAAGCTGTGCAAAATATCACGATATTTCACCGTATTGATTTTTTTCTATGAATGGGAATCGGTCAGTATTGGTCCGATCACTGGATCGGATATTGGACAGATAAAAATGTAAATTACGATAAAATTTATATATAGCTTCAAAAATTTTCATAAATGGTCTAAAATGACTGTGTCGGAATAATAGCGGTATCCGTAGACAGCAGAGTTTGTGATATCGAGTGAGCTGATAACAATTCAATTCAGTTTTTATAGAACACTCTGTGTCCTACAAAAAGAAGGGGGGAAAAAAAGGATTTGTTAAAACCTGGCTACCTTCAGCCTGCAGATTTTTGGCTCTTATTCCTAAAAATTAAGCCATTTTTGTGTAAATTGGATTCAAAAGAGAACTGAAATGCTCCCTCTGATTTTTAATTGACCATTTTGTTCAGGAACGTAGATACTGGCTGTAAACATGAGTAAGCATTGGAATCTACATTTGTGTGTCTGTCCGCTTGGTCAATACGAGTCCAATCTGTACTTTCTCTGATTTGGTTCCCAAACGTCTCAAAGGAGGAAACATCTATCCACGTCGAAAATTTTGCTGAATGTTAACGACCTGTAAACCCGACGGCGAAACACTTCACTCCTTTCAAACACACCTGGACTAATTCACTGGGCAAAGTGTTAAATGTCACGCTAACTGCAAACATCCCACTAGTCCCAAACCGACCGCCCTCCAACACATTCATCACACTCAAAATGCCTCTCACTGGCCAAACTCATCTCTAACCGGTCGAAGAAAGATTGATTTGTTTTTGTTCTGTGGGGAGAGAGAGAGTGAGGGGGAATGAGAAGAAGCCGGAGCACACGAAAAGATTGAGGTGGGAGTACAGAGGGAAGACCGATACCAAGATTCATTTTTTATTTTTAAGGGTGTGTGTGTGTGAGGGTGTTTTCTAAGGACGTCCACGACCTGTCAGTTAGGCGAGCAGAGAGACTGAGAATGCACCTGCAGCTCACTCAGCTTCTAACGTTGGTAAACGTTTTCCTGATGAGTTAATTGATCTCCATCGCTAGTGTGACGTCTTCTTCAGTAGAACTTGATATCACTTTGAGGATTTTAGGAATTTGGAGGTTGTTGTCCAAGAGAAGCCTGGCTGAAGGTGAACTTCCTGTTGCGTTGCGTCACGTCACGTGGCATCAGAACAGCAGTTCAGGCTGACGTCACTAGCGGTGTCTCATTCCGGGGGTCTAGATCCTGTGAGGTGTGGATCTGTGTGGGTGTTTTTAGATTAATAAGACGATAACGACGACGACAAAAAAAAAAAAAAAAAAAAAAAAATTATGACTAGCACTTCATAGTTTGATTTACTTGAAGCTCTTACTTATTTCTAGCTCTTATTTGTACCCAAATGTTTAAATGCACTTATTGTAAGTCGCTTTGGATAAAAGCGTCTGCTAAATGACATGTAATGTAATTAAAGAGAAGCGGTGGTGTCGGGCCAATATGAGCTGGGAGCCATTTTCTTAATCCACCACAAAGTCTGTTATTTCTGTCACTTGTTGTCAGGTCAGTATGAGCACAAAGGTAATTTTGCTACTTGGTATTGCATCATTACGGGCCAAAAATAAGTTGTCCATTTTGGATTTTTTGTAATTTTTTTGGCAATTGGAAAAAGGAAATTACTTTGTCCTCAATCATCCAGTTTTTGGAGTTTGGAGCTGCGTTTGGCCACCATTTGTCCTTCACCATCGACACATGCGGGAGGTGTGAGGGCAACTTTGTATGCAGCTTTCATCTCCTACCACTTTATACTAGACATGAGGGTCACGGGAGGCGCTGGTACCAATCTCAGCTGACATAGGGCGAAAGGCAGGGTACATCCTGGGACAGATCGTTTTTGGACTGTGGGAGGAAACCAGAAGACACACGGGGACAACGTGCAAACTCCACCTTATTCCTTCAAAGAAATTCAAATTTCACCATTTTTCACAACTCATTTAAATCCCAAATTAAAGCCACACATCCTATTGTTGGTCTTTTTTTTTTGTACAATCCTGAAAATCTTTCCCCCACGTTTTTAATTAGTTCCTAACGACCCCGTGGAACAAGTTGCCGCGACTGTGGCGAGTTTATAAATGATTAAAATTTCATTAGGGTGCCTATTCTACACAGGTTTTTACAATAAAAACCACTCACCATTTCATCCCCCCGAAATCATCGTTTCAGTGCGTCTGCTCGTCGTCTGTCACCGCGGCTTCACGCTGCTTATACGAGCGCTGACTTATGAAACATCCATTTTCCCCCGTTAATGAATTAATATCTAAAGACGTTTCAGAGACACTTAAAGCCCCGTGGGCTCACTGATCCTTTTGTTATTCACAAACAAGCCGCAGCTTAATTACCGCTCGTCCTGCCGCCGCTAATATGCAAATGTGGGCACGAGCTGCTCGGGGAAAAAAAAAGGGTGATGATATCGTCTTACACTTAGCAGATATAATGTCCTGTTTTCCTATTATGTCACTGCAGCCAAGAGTGTCATGGCATTTTCAGGCTGTTAACATGCAAATGTATGCAGCGAGGTGCACTTAACTCAGAGTTTAAGGTTTGTTTTTTTTGGTAACACAGGGAGGAGGCAGACACTTGTCATATATTCTTTTTAAAATATGCTGGTAGAGGGAATGATGCTTTGCCAGTGGATAAAACATCAGTGGTCTGGGGTTTCCCCCCCCCCCCCTCTCTTTTGAAAGCGCTAATGGCAAATTAAATTCAAAGTAGAAGGACAGTTATGCAAATGATCGCTGGTTCAATATGACAGTGATGTGCAAAAAAAAAAAGGGAGAGGATTCATTAAACCTTGAGGGAAAACTACAGCAGCAGGGCATGAAAGCAGGGTCGCATACATCACTGTCCACTTTATTAGGTGCAGAGAACACCTAACATGTTTTCAGCTGTGGTTATTTCAGCTGCCCTTCCTTTTTTATATTCTTGAACCAGTGTGGTCATTCTCCTCAAACTTGTGCCACCAAATGAGATATTTTCACTCAGAGAACTGTCACTCATGGGATATTTTCACCATTCTGTGCCTGGAAATCTCAGTTTTGCCATCAGCAGTTTGTGAAGTGCTCTGTCAAGCAACCATTTCCTCCTCTGTCACCTCAGCCAGCAATTGAACCCACAACCTTCCAGTTGAAAGACAAGACTGAGACACCATGGCTCAATCCTAAAAGTAATTTCTGATATAAAATGTACTTAAGTATAGTAAATGTCTTATACTAAATCAACTAATATAAATGTTAGCTCACAAACCTCAGTCACTGCTGACGTTTGTGCTAAAGAGCTAACGTTTAAATCAACTAATATAAATGTTAACTGTTAGCTCACAAACCTCGACCACTGTTGAAGTTTGTGCTAAAGAGCTAACGTTTAAATCAACTATTATAAATGTTAGCTTACAAACCTCAGCCGCTGCTGAAGTTTGAGCGAAAGAGCTAATCTTTAAATCAACTAATATAAATGTTAGCTCTAACAGTTAGCTCACAAACCTCAGCCACTGCTGAAGTTTGTGCCAAAGAGCTAATGTTTATATCAACTAATATAGATGTTAGCTTACAAACCTCAGCCACTGCTGAAGTTTGTGTGAAAGAGCTGTTTAAATCAACTAATATAGATGTTAGCTTACAAACCTCAGCCACTGCTGAAATTTGTGCCAAAGAGCTAACTTTTATATCAACTAATATAAATGTTAGCTTACAAACCTCAGCCACTGCTGAAGTTTGTGCGAAAGAGCTAACGTTTAAATCAACTAATATAAATGTTAGCTCTAACTATTAGCTCACAAACCTCAGCCACTGTTGAAGTTTGTGCTAAAAAGCTAACGTTTAAATCAACTAATATAAATGTTAGCTCCAACAGTTAGCTCACAAACCTCAGCCACTGCTGAAGTTTGTGCTAATGAGCTAACGTTTAAATCAACTAATATTCATCATGTTTGTCACTGACTTGTTACAAACTCTGCGTTATTTAGTTGAAGTAGTTTACAAAAATGTAAATGCAACGTTAACAAAATACAAACAAAACCTGTGCAGAGAAAGAACTTAGCTAATCGTTATATTCATTCAGTTCCAGGTTGTGACATTAACGCTATAAAATATGCGTGGACTGAACAGTTAAGTACATTTCTGATAAGATACTTGTACTTTCACTTTTAAGGTACTGTATACAAGACTGCTGATTAGATATTTGCCTTAACAAAGTTAAGTTTGAACACATTTGTAGATTGTGTGTTCTTGTAACTGAGAAATAAAATCCTTGTGCAGTCTTTTGTCAGTTTGGAGAAGTGTAAACCTGACAGATTGTTCCTCTCATATTCACACTGACAGACTGACGGATGCCCCGCTGACTGGAAATAATAGACTCAGACACACACAGGTCGGCGCAGCTGTTCTTTTAAGGACATTCGTTTGGGCACAGCGTTGTACCTCACCTTAACTACAGTATATACACTTAATTCCTAACCTTAACCACAATTAAAATCTCAGCCTTTAACTTAACTTCTTCGTCAGAAATCAGATTCTGCCTCTTTTAGGACCAGGTTTCGGTCTCTGTGAGGACTACTGGTCCCGACAGGGTCAGTGTTTACGCCAGGAAACGTCCTGAAGAGGTAACACATACAAGAACTCAGATGCTGAACCTCTCTGGTTTCTGATCTAATCTTTCTCTGTGAGGCAGATGAAGTGAGTTATTCGGGTGGCTGAGTGAGTGAGGGAGTGAGTGCGGCTGACGGTGGTGCAAAGTGGAGCACAGTTGGGTGGCGGCGTCAGGCAGAGCCCACAGGAACTGCCATAGTTCTGCCTCATAATGTAGGTTAAAGCCACGCGCAGATGAGGAGAAACTCACCAGCTCCTTTTTGATCAGGGAGTGAAGTGAAGCGAGTACGACACAGAAAATAAAGAGGTTATGTCTTTAAAAAATAACACATACACACACACAAATCTACTAAACGTCTGCTTCATTAGGACCAGGTTTTAGTCTCTTTGAGGACTCCTGCTCCTGACGAGGTCAGTGTTTTCATGAACCTCTTTGTCTGTTTCCTTGTCATCAGAAACTGGTTCACCCATCACCTCCGTCTGTGTCGGTCTGGAGGACTCACTCACACCACCTGCAGGCCAGGCGGGGAAACCGGTTCCTGGTTACAATGGTGAGAATTCCATCTTTTTCAATATTTTATTTCAAGGTTTTTTTTTCTCCCCCACAAGATTAAACACCTTTTTAAAGAAGAAGTCACTTCTGTGGTTGTTGAATAATAATAGAATGTGTTAGTTTGTGATTTGGCTGCTTATATTTTGGAAATATGCAATAAAGGCGCCACCACACACTGTTGAATTTAGATTTATTTGAAAGAATATAACAAAAACCGTATCATTTAACCAATTCTTAAAGCTGTTCATTTAAAAATCACATATCGAGCAACCACCGTGCCAAGTTACGCCATAGAGGTGGAGAATATTGTCCCAGAAAAGGTGAAATCCTGGGGCAACAATTCCATTTTTGACCTCATTAGACCCGAGATCCTGTTTGGTTTGCATTTTTAATTTCTTATTGCTATTTTGGATGTTACTTCTGGTATAGACAAGGTCTTAGGACCAGATTCCTGTCGTCGTAAGTATAATATAAATCAGTTTTCTGTGTTTTAAACTTCCTTCTCTGCGGTTTTCACTGTTACAGCTGAACAGATAAAGCTGCAGAGTGTTTGTTTGATAATCTCTGAATATTTATCTTCCGCAGTCACAGTGATCAGTGACGACATGCAGGAGGTGAAGCCGGGAACTCTGGGTAATATTGTGGTGAGGTGAGTGGAGTAGGGCGTGGGTGTGTGTTTTTACATCTGCAACTTTAACCTTTTTAGTCTCATAAAAATCACACTCATGCAAATTTACAGAAACTATGTGTAAAATATGTAAAAAAGCCAGCAGCTTAATATCAATTTTGCATCCTAAATCGTTTATGTTGTGAACTATTTATCGTTCCGTAACAAAACAAACACTTTTATTTTGAAATTAAGGTAAATATCATTATAAATGCTATTATTGTGATGACTTTTCTTAAAAAAATTTACTTTTGAGAACCCTGGATTATATAAAGATTATATAAAGTATACAGTAACTAACACACAGTTAATTACTGTGTTTACGTTCATAAAAATTCTATTCCATTGACCTGATTTGTGGCACAGATGCAGAAGGGTTTCCATTTATGAGGATCCTTGAATGCATCTCGAAGCTGCTCCTTATAAGTGAACGCGTTGCAGATCAGACGTCACAAACTCGCGCGCCACAAATCAAAATGCAAATCATGTGTGTAGTGGAATGAATATTGTGACATTTTTAAATATTAAATAAATTCTCTATTCACATATATCTACTGTAACTTCTTTTTTTGCGCAAAATCCAAGCACTTTCAATGACCCATGTCTATATAGGGCAGTTTTCAAAAACTTTCAAGGGCCTTGGGTGTTTTATTTTAAATTTTTCAAGCATTTCAAGGACCTGTGGGAACCCTGGTATTAACGCATAGTTTTCGCGGCTGCAGCAACTGTTTTTTTTTTTTTTTGACGTTGTTGTTTGTTACATATTTAATACAATAAATAATGCAATAGATGTACCTTTAATAATTCAGACAGTGTTGGAAAATAGTCTGTGTTTGAGGTTCAAAGCCTCAGCTCTTGGTGCTGCCTCTCTGTTATCACTGCAAACTTCACTATTTTATTTTATTTGTTTGGTTTTGACTCAAAAACTGTTTTTTTTTTTATGACCTTTTTAAAACGAGTGCTTTTGCTCAAGACTAAATATTATTGGTTTGTGTTGAAATGATGAGAATGAGATGGAACAGTACAAGCACAGCTGCTGCTGATTCACTTCCCTTTCCTTTCTGACGGATGTGGATTAGATTAGATTTTTGCTGCTGTCGTCACAAACGGGCGAGGGACGAGGGATTATGTGTCTTCTGTCCTTGGATAAACAAACTTGGAGGGACTTTTCTGTCGGTCCGCCATCGGACTCTTTGTGCTGAGCTGTGAGTGTCCTGACTACAAAAAAACAGTGATATTTTATTGATTTTTCTTTCTTTTTTCCCAGACTACCTTTACCACCCGGTGCAGCTCTGTCACTGTGGCAGAACGAGAATCTCTTCAAGAAGCTTTACTTCACCAAATTCCCAGTAAGTTCACTCATAATCTGGTGTAAATCCATGGAACAGTGATGGATATAATCCAGGAACAGCGTTAGAACGAGAGGTGATTAAATGTGGTAGAAGGCTGCCCTCTGGTGTTGAAATATTTAATTGCAGAGTTTGCTTTGGTTTTTTTTAAATTCAATCCATGTGCGTTAATGACACACTCAGGGTTACTACGACACCATGGACGCCGGTTTCGTGGACGAGGGCGGTTTCCTGTACATCATGTCACGCTCGGACGACGTCATTAACGTGGCCGGTCACAGATTATCTGCCGGAGCTTTGGAGGAGGTAGGAGAGCGAGGATGTGGATTATAATCTACTCATACATGTTGCAAATGCAAGTTTAATATAGATTATATTTTACTTTATATTTTGAACACTGTAGATGTCCATGTCGTGGGACTAATTATAGAATAATCTAATTTTATCTGTTAGTTTTGCTTAAACCTCACGTCATGTTTTTCATTTAATTTCTTCACTTATGTCAACAGATTGATTTTTTATTCAAAATTCTGACTTTTTTAACGTAATTCTGACTTTTTGTCTAAGTTTTCGTCACTGTAAAAACCTTAATACTGTAAAGGATTTTGTGCTCTGTCAATAATCTAGATTAAGAGCAATTTCTAAGAAACACATTATGATGAAGCTCGTCTCGGCTAAAGCTTCAGCCTTTTGTTTTCACTTTTGTTCCTTTTTGTTTGTGTCACTTTTGAGAAATTTGATGTCGAGTTTCATGAGTCTGAAAACAGCATCACAGACTTAATCAGACGCTTTTGTTACATCCAGGTTACAGAAACACTAGCGAGAGACCTTTTTCTTATTTTTTTATCTTCTATAAACTGTCTTGAAAATATAATTTAATTACGTGTGTGTTGTGTAGTGTGTGTTGCAGCATCCCGCGGTGGCCGACTGCGCCGTGGTCGGTCTGGAAGATTCACTCAAGGGTCACGTTCCCTTGGCTCTGTGTGTCCTCAAGAATGGTGAGACGGGTTTCATTTGAGCATAAAGTCCCAAAAAAAAACCCCAACAAGCATTGATATCGGGTCTTTGCAAAAGCTTTAGATCTAAAAGTTCTAAAAATGTTAGTAATTTGACTACATTTGAAGTGGATCCTATAATAATCCCATGAGAGCGGAACAGCTCATGAAACTGTCAAATATGTTCTGTTGCCTGTAGGTGGCGCTCTGTTCAAAGTTGAATATTTTTACATAGATGTCTTAAAGGCGCGACTGTTATCATTCATAGCAAGTTTGGTGCAGATTGGAGCTTCTATAGTGGAGTTATAAGAGTTTTGTTGTTGTTTTTTTCACTGCCCCCTAGTGGCTACATTGTATGACGATAAGTGGAGCTTTTAGTAACTTTTAATCCTCATCTTGTCCAGAGTGATCAGACCAAATTTAAGTTTATACACAACACTTTTTAAATCAGAATTCAGACTTTTTTTTGACAGAATTCAGACAGTTAATCAGAATTCAGACTTTTTTGACAGAATTCAGACTTTTTTTGACATAATTCAGACATTTAATCAGAATTCAGACTTTTATTGGACAGAATTCTGACAGTAATCTGAGAATTCTGCTTAAAGTTTAACTTTAAGCAGAATTATTAAAATATTAGGGTCACATGGACATTGGACATAACACTTTTATTGTGTTATTTTTTTTTTTGGTCTCAGGTGTGAAGAAGAACGAGGAGAAGATCATGAAGGAGATGGTGAACCTGGTCAGAGAGAACATCGGACCTGTGGCCGCGTTCAGGAACACGCTGTTCGTCCGAGCTCTGCCCAAAACGCGCTCGGGCAAAATCCCGCGCTCGTCTTTAGCCAACCTGGTCAACGGGAAACCATACAAGGTACGAAGACGTAAAAACAGAAGAAAATAGAAAAACGGAACGATAAAAACACAAGGGTTTCCATGGTTACAGCCTTAAAATCTAGTCATTTAAAGTTTAAGACTTTTAATAAAGCCTGTAAAAAAAAAAACCCTGTTATTGCTCAATTACTGCTTTAATTAGGAACTAATTAGTTCAAGCTTCATTTCCTGTTTTTAATTATCTTTTTTTAGCAGCATAATAATCTCTAATCTCTAATTCTTCTCTTCACTTTTTGTCCACAGATCACTCCAACCATCGAGGACCCGGAGGTTTTCAAAGACATCGAGACGCAGGTGGAAAAAGTGCAGAGACCACGCGGAGCCTGAACTGAGGAAAAAAAAAAAGACTGAGGTCAGATTAATATTAGTAACGACGTTGTTTTCTTTCTGCGATGATTTTAACGTTGTGTTTACGACGCGACGAACCTGGAGCTGCAAACAGGAAGAAGAAGAGGAAGAAGAGTTAGAGGTTGTTAACCTTTTTTATTTGTCAAACGTTTAATATCTGTGAAAGGTGATGAGGGCCACAAATGGAAAAGCCATCATTTTGACTTTAATCTGGATTTTAATCTGTGACTGATCTGAAATCTGACTTTCATCTCAGAATTATGACTCCCCCCGTCAAGACTTCTGTGATAATCAGAAATCTCAGATTAAAGCACAGAGTTATGACTTTTATCTTTTTAGCAAAGAAGTTTGAACTTGGTTGGAATGAAAGTCTGTGCGGAAATGAGCGAATTGTTCCCATTTTAGAGGAAATGATATAAATTCACACCCCTGTGATTGACAGTTGGTATCGTCCAATCAGAGCCCGGTTAACGTCTGAGGCTTTTATTTTGCAAATTTATGACTACGTCCACTTTTTATATCAACTTAAAAGACCAAATCCATGGGACAGAGTCATTATATAGTCATATGTGTTTAAAAAATCTTAGGCCACACCACTAGTTTTTGTTGATTTAGCAAAGTTTTAAAGTTAACTTTCCCCTTTTTGCTGATGCAAAATTGGGATTTTATATCTGTCATTTTTTATGTGGGTTAAAGATTTTTGCACATTACCACATATATATAAATGAATATATAGATGTACTTTACTGATGGGATTTTTGGACACTAATGCAATAAACAGTGTTTTTTTTTATATCTCGTCATTATGAAGTAAAAAAAAGGAACAATAATGGACTCCTCATCCACCGACAGTGTTTTTATTTGACAATGAAAATTCTGTGTTGCTCACCACGTATTAGACCAAAGTACAAGAAGTAAATAAATTAAAAAAATCTGAACATGAAGACAAAATTAAAAACATTTCCTGTTCGTGCAAATGGGGATGAAAAAAAATAAACAACAACAACAACAGCGTCTCGTCTCGAGTTCCATCCGTCGGGAAAAAAAAAAAAAAAATCAACTTAAAAAGACAAGAAAGAAACGACGTCGCTGGCCCCCGACAGAAAAACAACGAGTCAACAGTTTTACACCAAACGTCCGAAGTCACAGCAAGAAACAGGGTTTTTTTGTTTTTTAAAAAGTCACCTCACTTTTCACCAGGGTCACACACACACACGCGCGCACACGACGCTGCCGAAGCTCTCACTCGTCGTCTTATTCCGTTCCGCTCCGGATGAGGAGGATGTGCGAGAAAGGCCAGCGTCGGCTGAGTGCGTTGAAACCAGAGAGCGACGAGTGACGCCGCGTGCTTTTGTTTGTGTTTATTGTGCGACGGCGTCTCGTCTTTGTCTGTCTGTGTGTCCTTGGCGACTGAAGAACGGTCCGTTGAGTTGATGCGGTTGTATCAAAGTGCTTGTTTGTGTTTTCCGCTCCAGTGGCGTCGACTACGTTCCCACGGCTCCGTTTTGTGTGAGTCTGTGGGGGGGGGGGGGGTTGGGGGGGGGGGGGGGGGGTTGGGGGGGGGCAGGGGGGGGGTGCAGGGTTTCACACAACGTCCCAGCACGGAGTCGTCATTTTATAATCGTCGGCACGATGAAAAAATAAAACCATATGTACAAAATGATCTGGAGGCGGGACGGAAGGAAGGAAAGGGGCGGGGCTTAACATGGAGACAGTTTTTAAAGAGCAGCATATATTAATCTATGGTCCACTAAATGAGGTGGCAGGGACGCATGTGTGTGTGTTTTTCTTTTTTTATACATAGATGTTTGTTTGTATATATATATGTATATATATATATATATATAGATATATTTTAAAAAACCCGGCATATTTATATTTAATTTACAGATAAACCTACGACATCTCCTGTAGAAGAAATCACACAGTACGTTTATGCCGCCACAAAGTTACTGTACATGTAAAAGGTTTTTAGAAACGGTCGGAACTGGGTTTTTAGCACCGGCAGCTGGTGCCTACGTTACAGGGAGGAGGGGAGGGGAGGGGGCGGAGCAGAAGGAGGGCGGGAGGGCGGGGCTTCTTGGCAGTGCGTGTTGTCAGAATAGTTTGTTCTTCGGCGGGTCCGTCCGTCCGGCCGTGTCCTCGAGTTCCTCCCAGTGAATCTCCACTCAGAACTGCACCTGCAGGAAAACACGCACACACAAACAAGGCGTTGGTGAGTTTTTAAAGCTGCAGTGCGTAACTTTTGCAGATTTTTTTTTTTTTTTTAGTCGCCGTTATTAGTCTTTAGTCAAAAAAAGACACTTGAGAACATCACAATTTTCCCATCGATCATGTGAGAAGTTTCACCAGTGTGAGTAAAGCCGTGGAGCCGTGAAGCAGCAGCTGGACACAAGTTAGTGCTGTGAGGAAAAGACTTGGAGAGAGGAAGAACTCTGTGACCCAGACTCTGGGGAAACTTCTGAACCTGGACCTGTGTCTCCTGCCGGCTGGACCTGAACCTGGACCTGTGTCTCCTGGCTGATTCACCTCTTTAAATGCTTCAAAGAGGTTTTGGGAGACACCTTTGCAAACGGTGAGTATTTTACTGATACAGAAACCTTTTTTCTTTGGCTGCCATGGGTCACGTGTCCTTCAGGGTTTTGGTCTTTTTGGTTTATTTTGCTTTATTAAACAGAGGCAGAGCAATAATGTAATGATCTCATGATCCAGGCTGTTAAACGTTTATTTTTCTGACATTTTTTGATGTAGTTCATCCATCATTTTAATGTAATCGCTTGTCCCCGTTGTCATTTGTGTGTTTTTGGAGGATTCTGAAGGAAAGCTGTGTTTTAGGCAGAGCGAGAGTCCGTGTCATGTTACATACAGTGTACAGTTAAAGGTCGCTCTCCTCCTCCTCTCAGCAGGAGTAGGTTCTCACCGAGGAGCTGTCCAGCCGCTGCACCGCCGAGGTTCCGACTGTAGGGGGAGACAGAGAGACACACGTCATCCATTACTTCCTGTGTTAGAGCTCCTCTTCAAAAAAACGTCAACACGGACTCAAACCTTTGCTCCACAAGGATAGAAAATCCTCCAAAAAAAAAAGAGAAAGGTAAACGAGAATGAGAAACACAAACAAAAACACGGGAGATAAAGACGGAGTCGACCTTCAGAGGAGGGAAGTTGGGGTGGGGTGGGGGGGGTTTCAGGTTCAGAGCGGGAGAGGAGGACGGAGACGGAGGGGGGACACACGCAGGGACGACTGTTTCACGGGTGACAGGTTAAGAGACGCAGACACTGGCTTAAATCAGCTGCAGGACGCTCAGGCAACGCATGTGGAGTCGTTAGTGAAGACAGTGGTTAATGGACTCTGCAGCTCTTTAAAGGTTAATTCCAGCTCAGTACAACTTTTATTTGACTGTCGGAGACACAAGACGTCAAGTTGAGATCACTTCCTGGAGGTTTGTCATTTATTTTTTTGTGTTTCGTCAGCTTGTTTCTCATTTTTTTTAGTTTTCAGCGCTGACGAGTTTGAATTCAAAAGTAAATTCAGGAATACTGGAAGAGCCAAAAATGGACGAGCAGACAGACGATCCTACAGGTTTTAGGTAATTGGTCACATTTGTTTACAAACTGACCATTAATGGTCATTTTTCCACAATAACTGATTAATGTGCCAATGATTTTGGAACGGTTTTGTCAACAAACCAAAAAAGTATTAAAGTTGAATGATTTCTTTGTTTATACGGAGCAAAGAAACCTGGAAATATTCAAGTTTCTCTGGGTTTTCCGCTTCTTAAATGTGAACAAAATGATTTCTTTGTTTTAAACCTTGAAAATATTCAAATTTCAGATCATGTTTTACTAAAAAAAACAGCTATACATCTAGAAATAGGGCAGAAACAAGTTTCTCTGGTTTTTCACAGCTTCTTAAATGTGAATATTTTCTGCTTTCTTTGCTCCGTACAAACAAAGAAATCATTCAAAACAGGTTTGAGGACAAAAGAAGACATTTAAGAACGTCACAGCATCAACATTTTCTGACGTTTTATGGATAAAAACACCAAGAAAACAAAGGTTATTTGGTGTCAAATGCCTTTCTTTTCAAGTTCTTATGATTTCTTTGTTCATACGGCGCAAAGAAACCTGAAAATATTCAAATTTGATAAAAAATCAGAGATCATGTAAAAAATAATGAATTGGTTATCAAAATAGTTAATTGTTTATTTAGTGATTCATTATTAATCAATGAACCGTTCAATAGAGTTCTAATTGAACCCATTTGATCGTCTTGACTGCTTGAATCTGTGCTTTTCCTTCCAACCGTTGTGGTCAAAACTACTAAAAAGCATAAATAAATGACGTAAAGATCAAAAAGTGGTAATAAACTAATATTAACCTTCAACAAAGCCCAATTTCAGCCAGTTTCCTCTTAACAGCGGAGGGGGAAAATAAAGAAGGAGACATACACCGTTAGTTTAAGCTCTGGAAGCATCCAAGACGTTTTCCTATGTAAACTTTACATAGCGCCGCTCAGCCGCCAGCAAGCATGGCTCTGCTCCATAACTTGACTTGTCTTGCTGTGACTAGACACAACAAACTTTGTTTTATCCTCGGAGTTGGATAGTGGAGACGTTTATAGATTAGTAAATAGAAGGGGAGAGAGAGAGAGATAGAGAGAGGGTGAAAGACCACAGAGAAAAAAAAGCCAAGACACAGCGGGACAGTGGTTGGAGGGAGAGAGAGTTTATGTAAGAATATTGATAGTAAGTGCAGTGCAAAACAGGCCCAGAACCGTCACTGGAGCATATCTGACCTTGATACCAATCCATATACATGTCGTCAGGACAGCCGTCCATGGCCTCATAGAGGACTGCAGAGCAGCCGTCACAGAGTCGGAGAGAACAAGAGACATTGTCACAAAAAAAAAAAAAAAAAAACGGGCGTGGATTATAGGTGTAGATGCAGGGACTCACCCTCAGGGGGCAGCCTCCGGGAGTGACCAGAAGTTGTGGTGAGACGGAAGCCGGCAGGGAGCGTCTCCGCCGAGCCGGGCATCATACTGATACCGTGGACGTCTCGGGGCGGGAACTGTCTCCTCCATGACGGGCCGCGGAAGTCTTTGTCGTCACACTGATGGACAAGAAGATAGCCCTCGTTCACCATTATGTTTTTAAACCATCCTTTGCCAACTCTGACCTACATTCACTGACTGCTGATCTGCTACCACTACCAATGATCGCCTAATATGCTGCGCTCGCACTCATCAGAACATAGTCAAACGTCAAGAGAACTTGATAGTTGGGTGTCAAACGCGTCAAGAAATAATCCTGAGTGTCCAAAAAAGTCATGAGAGCATAGTCAAACGTCAAGAAAACATCAAAATATGGTAGGGCATCCAAAAATGTAGAGAAATATCAATAAAGAAGGGCGTCCAAAAACCTCATAGTATAATACAGTATTCTAAAATGTCAAGAAAACATCAAAATATGGTAGGGCATCCAAAAATGTAAAGAAATATCAATAAAGAAGGGCGTCCAAAAACCTCATCGTATAATATAGTGTTCTAAAACATCAAAATATGGTAGGGCATCCAAAAATGTAGAGAAATATCAATAAAGAAGGGCGTCCAAAAACCTCATAGTATAATACAGTATTCTAAAATGTCAAGAAAACATCAAAATATGGTAGGGCATCCAAAAATGTAAAGAAATATCAATAAAGAAGGGCGTCCAAAAACCTCATAGTATAATACAGTATTCTAAAATGTCAAGAAAACATCAAAATTAGGTGTCAAAGACATCAAAATATGGTAGGGCATCCAAAAATGTAAAGAAATTTCAGTAAAGAAAGGAGTCCAAAAACCTAATAATAAATAAAAAGTTGGTCTATAATGTCCAGAAAACATCATAGTTGGGTGTCAAAAATGTCAACAAATCATAAGAGTCCAAAAAAAGTCACGTGAACATAGTCAAACATCAAGAAAACATCAGGGCATCCAAAAATGTAAAGAACTATCAATAAAGAAGGGCGTCCAAAAACCTCATAGTATAATAGGGTGTTCTAAAACATCCAGAAAACATCACATTTAGGTGTAAAACTGTCAAGAAATCATCATACGTGTCCAAAAAAGCCATGAAAACATAGTCAAACATCAAGAAAACTTGATAGTTGGGTGTCAAACGCGTCCAGAAATCATCACGAGTGTCCAAAAAGTAGGGCATCCAAAAATGTAAAGAAATATCAGGAAAGAAAGGAGTCCAAAAACATTATATTATAATAAGTTGGTCTAAAGTGTCCAGAAAACATGATAGTGACGTGTCAAAACGTCAAGAAATCATCATAAGTGTCAAAAAAAAGCCATGAAACCATAGTCATACGTCAAGAAAACTTGATAGTGAAGTGTCAAAAACATCATTGTAGGTGTCCAAAAAATGTCATGAAAAACAAAATATGGTTGGGCAGTGTTTTAAATATAACAGTATAGCAAAGCATCCACAATGTCATAATCATTCAAATATTCTCAAAAAATGGATAAAAATCAATGCGACATTCAAATTTCCATTACCATGATGGTCGACCTCTTGAATATGAATAAAATATGATTTTTTTGTGAAATGACTGACACATTCTCAGTTTGCAGTGACACTTTCACCTCACACTGGTGTGAGCTGACGGTTTCTGCTCACCTCATCCAGCCTCCTGTCGGTGCCCAGAGCCAAAAGATTATTGTATTCTCGCTCCAGAATCTGACGTGCCTGAGGAGAGAGAGAGAAAAAAACACACACACACGTTCAGCACAGTTTTCACAACAGCAGCTATTTTTAGCCGCACAGTAACAGCGGCAGCTGACACACTACGTTACTTGCACTGCATATCCATTTTATCCCGGTACAGACGAGCAGTGGAAATTCACACGGCAGCCTGCCACAGTGATATTTGGCAAATCGGTGGGTTCTTATTTAGACTCCAGCATCTTCTGACGCCTGATACCAACGTACTTCTATTTTTGGACTGAAGGTGGCAACTGATGAGATTTTAGGTCCATATTTAGCACCTTTTAGATTTGGCTGTAAATGCCAAAAACAAACATACAAACAATTGTTGTTCTACAACAAGGCTTTACAATTTTTATGACAATCTTATATAGTGATATTTAGACCAGAATAATGTTTGAAAAACTTAATTTGGGTCCTTTTTTCACATTAATCTCCTGTTAGAGTTGCTAAGGAAAGCAGTGTTATCATTAGCATCTACAATAGGTTTAGAAAATGACTAAGCATCAACACATGTTAATGTTAATTACTACCAAAGCTAATATAAGCATCAACAACAACCAACACAAGTTAATATTAGTATAACTACTAGCTAATATTAGCTTTAGCAAAAAATAAAAGAGTTAATATAGTATTACTACTAGAGCTAATATTAGTGTTAGCAAAAATAACAGAGTTAATATAGTATTACTACCAGAGCTAATATTAGCTTTAGCAAAAATAAAAGAGTTAATATAGTATTACTACTAGAGCTAATATTAGTGTTAGCAATAATAACAGAGTTAATATAGTATTACTACCAGAGCTAATTTTAGTGTGAACAAAAACTAACATGAGGTTAAATATGAGTATTACAACCAGAGCTAATATTAGCTTAAACAAAAACTAAAACACAGTTAATATTAGTATTACTACCAGAGCTAAAATTAGCGTTAACAAAACACCAACACAAGCACAAACAGTTACAGTTAGCATTAACAAAGAGCTTATTCTAGCACTCACATAACTAATGTAAACATCAACACAGAGCTAATTTTAACATTAACAGATGATGCATTAATTTACATTCTAAGTTAGTACTAATACCGAGTTAAGGTTAGCATTAACAGAGTTAACATTAGCATTTAATGAACAATACAAATGGAAGCACTAACGTAATGTTAGTATTAACGCAGAACTGATGTTCACATCACAAATTAACATTAATTTAGAGCCTAAGTTAGTACTAGAGTTCAGAGTTAATGGTAGCATTAACACAGGGCTAATTCTAGCACTAAACAGAGTTAATGTTAGCATTTACAACAAGCTAATAACGTTAACTATGTAATTGTTGCGCTAACTTGACGAGAGCTTATGATACATCTCTAAACAGACATCTATATTTTCGAAGAACCAGGATTATTAGTGTGGCTAACAGTTCCGTATGCTAAGAAGCGATTTCAATAGAATTAAAAAAACAACAACAGATTTAAGGAGTTGAATCCAGTTCAAATCTTGGGTTAAATTACTGCTTTCAAGAGGGGAATCTGAATGTGTATATAAGAAATACCTTCATAAAAAACTATAGGTTGATACTGATATACAGACGATAAATTGGAGCAACCTTATTACATAATACTCTGATAGCGGAGTGTGTTGTTGTACCTGAGTGTTTTGATTGGGGATCTGGAGGAGCAGCGCCAGGCTGCTGTAGTCAAAGTTGTCGTCCAGAGCGACCAGAGCTCCGTGCACGCCGCTCTCCAGGAGGATGTTGGCATAGTCCCTCAGGCCGATGCTCTGCACCCAGCGAATGACCCGCTCATTGCTCCACACCAGCACGTCTGCGCACACACAAAGATAAAATGACTCTTTAATCTTACACACTGTAAGGTAGTACATTAAAATAGTTTTTTTATAATTGTGATTATAACTTGCCTCTCATCTCATGTTGGCTTTGCTCCCTGCGTCTCTCAAGCTCCTTCCGGTCATAGTTGAGCTTCTTCAGACCCATGATTCCATACTGTAAACTTGTTCTAGTGTCAGGAAATTTGTTAAACATTTGTTAAACTTGTTCCATTCACTTGAAATATTGTATTCCAATTGTAGTCCAGTACCTGTGGAAGCTGTCCACCATTTTGAGGTGCACTCTCAGATCCTTCTTGGTGAGGTGGTCCAGCATGCGGGCGTCCACCAGGCACTCCATGAAGTAGCTGCGGTACTGAGGTAGTCCTAGACTGGGCAGCCACTCGTTTCCTATCCACTCGTGGTTCATGTCGCCGTAAGCTAGCGTCTAAGGGAGAAAGACACGGGTCGGAACAATCCCAACTGATGTTTGTTCATTTTCAGGTAAGCTTTAAAATGTGTTTTTCCAAACCTGTGCCCAGCTGCCCTCTTCAGAGTCCGACTTCTGTTGGAAACAAAGGAGAGAATCAAAATAATCCCACCATTGCAAAAACATTACAGATAAACTAAACTGTATATGAGTGCATGCTGAATTTAGGATTAAAAAAAATGAGCAGCACTAAATTCAAGGTCCAGTGTGCAAGAGTTGGAGAGAATTAGTGATATCTAATGGTGACACTACAGAATGCACTCCTCCCTTTCCCAAGCAATTCAGGGAACTATGGTGGCCTTACATACCAGAAAGGTTTCCTCTTTCTTTATTATGTGGGTGAACCTGTTTTTACTATTGTTTGTATTTACAATTCCTATTATTAGTATTCTTAGTATAACCTTATTTAACCAGGAATAAAACCTCCATTGAGTTTAAAAACCTTGTTTGGTTATGGACTCAAGTTTACGGCGTGCACGAACAAAATAACTTAAAATATATATTAAAAAAATCTTAAAATATACAGTGTGCGATATACAATCACATTGTAGTACTATAAACATGTCATAACTGATTCAGAACTGTCTTCCATCGCTAACTCTTGTCCTTTTTCTCTGTCCCCCCATTTTTGCCTTTCACCCCAACCTGTCTAGGCAGATGGCCGCACATCTTTGAGTCCGGTTCTGTCCGAGATTTTCTTCCTGTTAAAAGGGAGTTGTTGTTTTTTTCTCTCCACTGTTGCCTATAGTGCTTGCTCATTGTGTGGATTGTTATGAAGGCTTTTTGCTTTACTATGTATGTTACTCTTCTACATTTAGCAATTTATCTACTGATGGGATTTCACATGTTATGTTAAATATTCTCTTGCAAACCTTTTTACTGAACCAGTATCAGCAGTGGAACATGCTGAGAGGTAGTTTAAATCAATAAAAAAAAAAAAGCTCCTCTAATTAAATCCTCGTATAAAATCAGCGGTGACACAGTCCATGGGTCGGAGAAGGGGTTAAATGACGCACGACTCGTCCATCGCTCACCACTTCATTCCACTGTCGTTTTTATGCACACTCACTCATGACTGATGGGAGAACATGAAGAGAGGTTAAGGGCAGAAGGGGGCAGACTGACCGTTTTGGAAGGGGCTGCCATGGTCTCCATCTCCTCATGGGTCACCCACACGTTGCCTGACGGCTACGAGGGGGCGGAGCCCAAGAGACAGAGCAGCAGCAGCAGCAGCAGGAGGAGCAGCAGTAGCAGTAACAGGGTGGTAGTAGAGGTCCGGCAGGAAGGGCAAGCAGTGTTAAAGAAGAAGAGCAGCACCACTGTAAGCCAATAGTGTTACAGCATCACAGTCAGATGTTGAAGTGGCCCCCGAAACCCGCCAAAGGGAGGGAGGGGGCGGGGTCAAAGGGCACAGACACAGTACATAACACACACACACACACACAGTACAGCACCAAAACATCCCAACTTTGGCGCAAAAACTAAGACGGTCACCATGCATGAGACAAGGACACAGAACAAGTTTGTGTTATGAACATGAACAGACACAAACAACACGTTACCTGCGTGTTCTAACAGTGAAACATACACTTCATACACAGTCTAATTGTGCCAACTAGGGCTGCATAATAATAATCGATTAATCTGTTGATTATTTTCTCAATAAATTGAGAACTTGTATGGTCTGTGAAATTTTGGTCAGTGTTTACCAAAATCATTCTGTTTTATTGATTTCTTTGTGATATAAAGAAGATTTTTTTTTTTTTTTTAATTTAATTAATTAATTTTAATTAATCGAATAGTCGTTGCAGCCCTAGTTCTAAACATGCTTTCATTTACATTAATGACAGCAAAATGTAACATATACTGTAAAGGCAAATTTTACTAAAGCTAGCGTACAAAACTAGTTAATAGGGGTGCGAATCGCCAGAGATATTATACAATTATACAATATTATACTCACAACAGCTCTAGTGAGAGTGAGTATTTGGCGCCACCTAGTGGACTGAAACATCGACTGATTTTTTTTTTATAAAAAGTAAAATTTTTATTTGCAACGTCAGTTAAAAATGTGTATGCTACAAAAATCGATACTTGGTGTCTAAAAAAAACAAAAAAACCCTGATATATCACCTCGCAAAACATTGCGATATTTTACTGTATTGATCCCCCCTGCCCCCGCAAACGCTAGTAGTTAAAGCTATATAGATGAGTAGATAACTCTGAGTAACTACAGAACACAAAGCAGTTTCTTCTATAGGGCAGCATGATGGTGAAGTTCACCGATTATTATTTAGGAGATTTGTGTAAAATTACCGTTAAAACTTAAAATTTTCACTCAAATTGTTTGATTCTCTCACAAATCTCATCCTCGCTGATGTTGTTGCGTCGTCGTGTCGGGTGGTGGTCGACTTTCTCACTGCTTGTTTAAGGAGGTTTTTTTTTTTACAGTGCAGGTGTGGAAATGATTGATTCTTTCCCCCTCGATCTCCTGCTCAACATCACGTCCAGCTGTGTTTACAAGCTCAGTTAACCCTCCATTAAAGCGCATGAGCCTGTTTTTTGTTTTAAGTCGGAGCTCGACACAGTCAGTGGGGGTTGGTGATCGGGGGTTGCATGCTCTGAAATGAAAATTTAATGAGGTGTGGAAGTGGTAGAAGACAGGTTGATGTTAAGGAGGGACATGGGGACGTTGAAAGCAGAGTACTCTTGACGTGAGGAGAAGACAAAAGAAATAACTTTTGAGCTATGGCCGCGCGACAGTAACGTATACATTTAATACGACAACACAAAGCTCCTGGTTCCGGCACGTGATGTATGGCTCTGCATTGTTTGTGTACCTGCAGTACAGTCACGATCATTACAGGAAGCAGCACAGTCCTTGGAAACTATGTGCAATTACTATGACAACAGGGAGCCATGAAGACGACGGGTGGAGAACAACTGGACGGCTAAATTAAAGCACACACACACACACACTATGCTGCTGCTGATGTACAATGCAGGCGGTCGACGGAGGTAAATAAAAATATATCGCTGACTAACGATGAGGTGTTTTTTTGTCTCGTCAAACACCTACGCAGATGTCGGGCCGTGTGTAAAAGATTAAGCAGAGAGGATTTGTCAGACCGGCTCTGAAGGCAGAAATTAAGTATTATTTGATTAAATGTTTTGTGTCTTATCTTAACATAAAGACAGAAAACGGGGAGAATTGCCCCCCTGGCTCCGTCGGGACGTCGTCCGCCTGCCGTGATGTTTGACATAAAACTAGCAAACTGTCATTTGACAACTTTGACATGATTTAATCCAAGGTTTTCTCCTTTTTTCACAGCACTTTACATTTGATCTACTTTAAGCTAGTATCTGTAGCTGTTGCAATTGCGGTATTTTTATTTGGACGGTCAAAAAGATAGGCCCGGAAGTTAGCAAGTTAGTGAGTCGGCAGAAAACATGCAGTGTTTTGGAGGCGGAGCTTTCACAAGAGGAATGACAAAAGGGGGCGGGATGGCGATTTTCCCACACTCGCTGATTGTAGCTTTAATCGAACATTCCTTAACCCTTAGTGCTCACGCGGCACAGATCACATATTTCACAAATTCTAGTAACAAGTTTTATGTGATTTAATCCAAGGTTTTTCTCCTTTTTTATCGTTTTTAAATGTTAATAAGATGCCTTTTTAGGCCTAAAGCTTGGGCCTTCAGTTAATTTCTCTAACACCTTAACTTAACTCTTATTGTATCACGAATGAAGTTATCAGAAGAAAATAATAAAAGCTATGCGTAGCGGTAGTTAAATTTGGGCGATTAAAAAGATGGTCGGAAATCACCAGAAAACGTGCAGCTACAATTCGCACTTGCACGACAGACAATGACCTCCAGCGCTTTGGAGGCGGAGCTTTCATGAGAGGGACGGCAAAAGGGGGCAGGATGTAGGTTTTTCCACACTCGCTGATTGTAGCTTCAATTGAACAATCCTTGGACATGTTTCTTTGTCGTTTTGAGCTCCTTTTTTTTGCTCAGGTGTGTTTATATAGTTGGTGAAAATAAAAATAAAAATCTTTTTCATCAGGTTGTGCTGAAAAAAAGGATATAAGACTCTCTTGCACGGAATTATAGCCTCTGCATATATGTTTTAACATAAGAGAGAATTTAGCTGCTTTTTTCCATTTTTCAGTGTTCTAAGAGTTTTAAGTCTTTAATACACTTTAGAACATTGTCAATAATCCAAATCTAAAGAAAAGAAAAAATCCTCCCTGCATGTCTTCCCACAATTCCCCGAGGGACTTACGGTTCTGGACGTGGGCGGGGCCGAGGGGCTGGTGAGGGAGACCATTTCCTGGATGGCCAGGCGCAGTTTGAGCCGGTGCAGCGGGTTGCTGATGCCGATCTCCCTCTGGATCTCCGTGTCGGAGAGCGCCGACATGATGGCGCCGCTCTTCACGTTGGCGCGGCACGCCGCCACGTACCACGCCGGCATCCCCAACCACAGCTTTAAACACACACACACAGATAGAGAGAGAGAGAGGATGGAAGGTCAAATTCATTTCTAATTTCAACACCACACAAATATAAATGTTTTTAATCACTATACTTAAAACATATAATTCTTAATATTTACATTACAATGTCAATTTAATAATATTAAACACAAAATATAAGCGTATTTGGTTAAGTGAGAAATGGGTGGTGGCTGTACACTCTCCTCTAAACAGTAGGGGGCAGTAATGTTCCTCCATTAATCATGTCTCTACTCATCATGTCTCATCAACATTCATGAAGTCATAGCTTAATAAATTACTCATAATATATATTATATATAACCTAAAAATACATTAAGTTATTTTTGTTATCAATATTGAAGACTGATTCAATTTAGTTATGATCTTTATGCTATTTAATCAAAATGGGTAAATCTGGGAAAACTTTAGGACAGATAAGAACAAGTGAAAAGTGCATGAGAATTAAAATGTCTTAATACACTGTATGTCATCTAAACAAATGTACAATAAACCAAGCATTCTGTAGAAATGTGTGAGCGTCTCAGTGACCGCTTACCTCCAGCCAGGCTACGACTGTCGGACCGTCCCATTGGGCGAAAGGTAAGCCTTTTCTCCTGGCCTCCTCCAACAGCTCGTGTCTGGGGGCGGGGGGACGGAAGCGTCAACACATGCACTCTTACGTCATATTAATAATAATAAAACACATTTATGATATTAGAAAGTGCAGGTTTGTCCTCAACATCCAAGGTGTACAGGAAGTGGATGAGATGGGACCTCCCACTTTACCTCCTACTCCTACAAATGGAGGCATGAACCTCCACGTCCTCCTTTGTCTCCAAACATCCATGACGTGTGAGCTTCGGGTTCGGACTGGAGCCACAAACCAAGGAAATAATGAGAAGAAACCAAGGAAATAAGATGCATATTGTTCAGTTTCAGGTTATTGCTGGTTTCACCTCGGACGAGGTGTTATGGGGTCACCTGAGAGGCAGAGGCAGATCTGCATTGTTCAACTTAAAGACTCTCTGGACCATAATCAGCCTCAGAGGTTAAATACCTGGTTCTTCTTCTTAGTCAGAAGTGAAGATGCCTCTTGGATAAGTGGTGAGTCCAGTCGCCCACAGCTAAACTACTGAAGAAGATTATGACCTGGCTGACTGAGAACCTTCACCACCAAGTTATAGTTCCTAATATTAATACTGAATCAGCAAATCCAGATAAAGAAAATTACATGATGTTCAAAAGACACATGGCAAACATCAGGCAATTCTGAATGTTTGAAGACAAAGAAGGAAGTGGAGGTGCAGTCGGAGGTCCTATCACATCCACTTCCTCTATACCTGGATGTTGAGGATAAACCTGCACTTTCTAACACATTTACTCACTCTGATGACAATAAGAAACCACACTCTCACATCCTCACTCTCGCATTTTCATCTCACAATGTCCCCACGTGTGTGTGTGTGTGTGTTTGTGGACCTGAAACATGGCTAAACTTTTTAACATTTGTTCCCCACCGTGCAGAAAGTGCACTCGAGTTGCTGTCGATTCGGTGAACTTTTACTCTCGTGTTTTATTGTCATTCTTGAGGAAAAAAAAGATTATTCCATTTCCCCCTAAGTGAACGCTTTACTGACCCCTCCTACACAGACGGACGGAATCATCTAATCTTCATGGTGTTGAATATTCAAAAGGGGGTTGCCATGGCAACCATTGGAAATTTTGGAGAATTTAAACCATTCCCCACAAAAAAGGAAGTGCCCTGGTACTTTGATGTCTTGCTAAACTATGACTTTTTTGACACATTAAGGACGACATAGTATAGAATGAATTTTTTTGTCAAATTTTGGATGACATACTAACCTTTGACTTTTTTTGTCATATTTTGGACGACATACTAAAGTATGACTTTTTTCTCACATTTTGGATGACATACTGAAGTATGACTTTTTTGTCACATTTTGGACGACATACTAAAGTATGACTTTTTTCTCACATTTTGGAAGACATACTTAAGTATAACTTTTTTGTCAAAATTCGGTCGACATACTCAAGTATGACATTTTTTTCACATTTTGGACGACATACTAACCTATGACTTTTTTGTCACATTTTGGACGACATACTAAAGCATGACTTTTTTGTCAAAATTCGGACAACATCCTAAAGTATGACATTTTTGTTAAATTTGGGACGACATAATAAAGTAAGACTTTTTTTCTCACATTTTGGACGACATACTGACCTATGACTTTTTTGTCACATTTTGCACGACATAGTAACCTATGACTTTTTTGTCAAATTTTGGACGACATACTTACCTATGACTCTTTTGTCACATTTTGGAAAACATACTAAAGTATGACTTTTTTGTTACATTTTGGACGCCATACTAACCGTTGACTTTTTTTGTCACATTTTGGACGACATACTAACCTTTGACTTTTTTTGTCACACTTTGGACAACATACTAAAGCATGACTTTTTTTGTCACATTTTGGACGTCATACTAACCTATGACTTTTTTTGTCACATTTTGGACGACATACTAAAGTATGAAATTTTTTTCACATTTTGGACGACATACTAACCTATGACTTTTTTCTCACATTTTAGACGACATACTAAAGTATGACTTTTTTCTCACAATTTGGACGACATACTAAAGTATGACATTTTTGTCAAATTTGGGACGACAAAATTGAGTAAGACTTTTTTTCTCGCATTTTGGACGACATACTAAAGTATGACTTTTTTCTCGCATTTTAGATGACATACTAACCTATGACTTTTTTGTCACATTTTGGACGACATACTAACCTTTGACTTTTTTTGTCACATTTTGGACGACATACTAACCTTTGACTTTTTTTGTCACACTTTGGACAACATACTAAAGCATGACTTTTTTGTCACATTTTGGACGACATACTGACCTATGACTTTTTTGTCACATTTTGCACGACATAGTAACCTATGACTTTTTTGTCACATTTTGGACGACATACTAAAGTATGACTTTTTTGTCAAAATAAAGACGACATACTAACCTATGACTTGTTTGTCACATTTTGGACGACATACTAAAGTATGACTTTTTTCTCACATTTTGGACGACATACTAACCTATGACTTTTTTCTCACATTTTGGATGACATACTAACCTATGACTTTTTTCTCACATTTTGGACGACATACTAACCTATGACTTTTTTCTCACATTTTGGACGACATACTAAAGTATGACTTTTTTGTCAAAATTTGGACGACATACTAACCTATGACTTTTTTGTCACATTTTGGACGACATACTAACCTATGACTTTTTTCTCACATTTTGGACTACATACTAACCTATGACTTTTTTGTCACATTTTGGACGACATACTAAAGTATGACCTTTTTTTCACATTTTGTACGACATACTAAAGTTTGACTTTTTTCTCGCATTTTGGACGACTATGACTTTTTTGTCACATTTTGGACGACATACTATAGTATGACTTTTTTTTCAAAATTTGGACGACATACTAACCTATGATTTCTTTCTCGCATTTTGGACAACATACGTATGACATTTTTTTCAGATTTTGGACGACATACTAAAGTATGACTTTTTTTCACATTTTGGACGCATACTAAAGTATGACATTTTTGTCACATTTTGGACGACATACTAAAGTGTGACCTTTTTTTCACATTTTGGATGACATACTAACCTATGACTTTTTTCTCACATTTTGGACGACATACTAAAGTATGACTTTTTTGTCAAAATTCGGACGACATACTAACCTATGACTTTTTTGTCACATTTTGGACGACATACTAACCTATGACTTTTTTGTCACATTTTGGACTACATACTAACCTATGACTTTTTTGTCACATTTTGGACTACATACTAACCTATGACTATTTTGTCACATTTAGGACGACATACTAAAGTATGACTTTTTTCAAAATTTGGATGACATACTGGACTAACCTATGATTTTTTCCTCGCATTTTGGACGACATACTAACCTGTGACTTTTTTGTCACATTTTGGACTACATACTAACCTATGACTTTTTTGTCACATTTTGGACTACATACTAACCTATGACTTTTTTTCACATTTTGGACAACATGCTAACCTATGACTATTTTGTCACATTTTGGACGACATACTAAAGTATGACTTTTTTCAAAATTTGGATGACATACTGGACTAACCTATGATTTTTTCCTCGCATTTTGGACGACATACTAACCTATGACTTTTTTGTCACATTTTGGACGACATACTAACCTATGACTTTTTTTTTTTTAAATCAAGATTCAATGTAAACTGTCAAATGCTCAAAGAAAAAGCAACACACCATCAGACCAGTTAGCTCAGTGAGTAGGGATGCTGCTTTAAAGTTTTGAGTTCAAAGGTTCAAGTCCAGTCCAGCACATTCTGGAAGCCCTACTATACTATGACTTTTTTGTCACATTTTGGACGACATACTAAAGTATGACTTCTTTCTCGCATTTTGGACGACATACTAAAGTATGACTTTTTTGTCAAAATTTGGACGACATACTAACCTATGACTTTTTTTTCACATTTTGGACGACATACTAAAGTATGACTTTTTTGTCAAAATTCGGACGACATACTAAAGTATGACTTTTTTGTTAAAATAAGGACGACATACTAACCTATGACTTTTTTCTCACATTTTGGACGAGATACTAACCTATGACTTTTTTCTCACATTTTGGACGACATACTAAAGTATGACTTTTTTGTCAAAATTCGGACGACATACTAACCTATGACTTTTTTGTCACATTTTGGACGACATACTAAAGTATGACTTTTTTGTCAAAATTTGGACGACATACTAACCTATGACTTTTTTCTCACATTTTGGAGGACATACTAACCTATGACTTTTTTCTCTCATTTTGGACGACATACTAACCTATGACTTTTTTCTCACATTTTGGACGACATACTAAAGTATGACTTTTTTTTCAAAATTTGGACGACATACTAACCCTCAGACTTCTTTCTCGCATTTTGGACGATATACGTATGACATTTTTTTCACATTTTGGACGACATACTAAAGTATGACTTTTTTTCACATTTTGGACGGCATACTAAAGTATGACCTTTTTTTCACATTTTGGATGACATACTAACCTATGACTTTTTTGTCACATTTTGGACGACATACTTAAGTATGACTTTTTTGTCAAAATTCGGACGACATACTAACCTATGACTTTTTTGTCACATTTTGGACGACATACTAACCTATGACTTTTTTGTCACATTTTGGACGACATACTAACCTATGACTTTTTTGTCACATTTTGGACGACATACTAAAGTATGACTTTTTTTTCACATTTTGGACGACATACTAAAGTTTGACTTTTTTCTCGCATTTTGGACGACTATGACTTTTTTCTCACATTTTGGACGACATACTAAAGTATGACTTTTTTGTCAAAATTCGGACGACATACTAACCTATGACTTTTTTGTCACATTTTGGACGACATACTAACCTATTACTTTTTTGTCACATTTTGGACTACATACTAACCTATGACTTTTTTTAAATCAAGATTCAATGTAAACAGTCAAATGCTCAAAGAAAAAGCAACACACCATCAGACCAGTTAGCTCAGTGAGTAGGGATGCTGCTTTAAAGTTTTGAGTTCAAAGGTTCAAGTCCAGTCCAGCACATTCTGGAAGCCCTACTATACTATGACTTTTTTGTCACATTTTGGACGACATACTAAAGTATGACTTCTTTCTCGCATTTTGGACGACATACTAAAGTATGACTTTTTTGTCAAAATTTGGACGACATACTAACCTATGACTTTTTTCTCACATTTTGGACGACATACTAACCTATGACTTTTTTTTCACATTTTGGACGACATACTAAAGTATGACTTTTTTGTCAAAATTCGGACGACATACTAAAGTATGACTTTTTTGTTAAAATAAGGACGACATACTAACCTATGACTTTTTTCTCACATTTTGGACGAGATACTAACCTATGACTTTTTTCTCACATTTTGGACGACATACTAAAGTATGACTTTTTTGTCAAAATTCGGAGGACATACTAAAGTATGACTTTTTTGTCAAAATAAGGACGACATACTAACCTATGACTTTTTTGTCACATTTTGGACGACATACTAACCCTCAGACTTCTTTCTCGCATTTTGGACGGCATACTAAAGTATGACTTTTTTGTCACATTTTGGACGGCATACTAAAGTATGACTTTTTTGTCACATTTTGGATGACATACTAAAGTATGACTTTTTTGTCACATTTTGGATGACATACTAACCTATGACTTTTTTCTCACATTTTGGACGACATAGTAAAGTATGACTTTTTTCTTGCATTTTGGACGACATACTAACCTATGACTTTTTTGTCACATTTTGGACCAATACCAACCTATGACTTTTTTGTCACATTTTGGACGACATACTAACCTATGACTTTTTTGTCACATTTTGGACGACATACTAACCTATGACTTTTTTCTCACATTTTGGACGACATACTAACCGATGACTTTTTTCTCACATTTTGGACGACATACTAAAGTATGACTTTTTTTTCACATTTTGGACGACATACTAAAGTATGACCTTTTTTTCACATTTTGGACGACATACTAAAGTTTGACTTTTTTCTCGCATTTTGGACGACATACTAACCTATGACTTTTTTGTCACATTTTGGACCAATACCAACCTATGACTTTTTTGTCACATTTTGGACGACATACTAACCTATGACTTTTTTGTCACATTTTGGACGACATACTAACCTATGACTTTTTTCTCACATTTTGGACGACATACTAAAGTATGACTTTTTTTTCACATTTTGGACGACATACTAAAGTATGACCTTTTTTTCACATTTTGGACGACATACTAAAGTTTGACTTTTTTCTCGCATTTTGGACGACTATGACTTTTTTGTTACATTTTGGACGACATACTAAAGTATGACTTTTTTGTCAAAATTCGGACGACATACTAAAGTATGACTTTTTTGTTAAAATAAGGACGACATACTAACCTATGACTTTTTTGTCACATTTTGGACGACATACTAAAGTATGACTTTTTTGTCAAAATTTGGACGACATACTAACCTATGACTTTTTTCTCACATTTTGGACGACATACTAACCTATGACTTTTTTCTCACATTTTGGACGACATACTAACCTATGACTTTTTCTCACATTTTGGACGACATACTAAAGTATGACTTTTTTGTCAAAATTCGGAGGACATACTAAAGTATGACTTTTTTGTCAAAATAAGGACGACATACTAACCTATGACTTTTTTGTCACATTTTGGACGACATACTATAGTATGACTTTTTTTTCAAAATTTGGACGACATACTAACCTATGACTTCTTTCTCGCATTTTGGACGACATACGTATGACATTTTTTTCACATTTTGGACGACATACTAAAGTATGACTTTTTTTCACATTTTGGACGGCATACTAAAGTATGACTTTTTTGTCACATTTTGGATGACATACTAAAGTATGACTTTTTTCTTGCATTTTGGACGACATACTAACCTATGACTTTTTTGTCACATTTTGGACCAATACTAACCTATGACTTTTTTGTCACATTTTGGACCAATACCAACCTATGACTTTTTTGTCACATTTTGGACGACATACTAACCTATGACTTTTTTGTCACATTTTGGACGAGATACTAACCTATGACTTTTTTCTCACATTTTGCACGACATAGTAACCTATGACTTTTTTGTCAAATTTGGACGACATACTTACCTATGACTCTTTTGTCACATTTTGGACAACATACTAAAGTATGACTTTTTTGTTACATTTTGGACGCCATACTAACCGTTGACTTTTTTTGTCACATTTTGGACGACATACTAACCTTTGACTTTTTTTGTCACACTTTGGACAACATACTAAAGCATGACTTTTTTTGTCACATTTTGGACGTCATACTAACCTATGACTTTTTTTGTCACATTTTGGACGACATACTAACCTATGACCTTTTTGTCACATTTTGGACGACATACTAAAGTATGAAATTTTTTTCACATTTTGGACGACATACTAACCTATGACTTTTTTCTCACATTTTAGACGACATACTAAAGTATGACTTTTTTCTCACAATTTGGACGACATACTAAAGTATGACATTTTTGTCAAATTTGGGACGACATAATTGAGTAAGACTTTTTTTCTCGCATTTTGGACGACATACTAAAGTATGACTTTTTTCTCGCATTTTAGATGACATACTAACCTATGACTTTTTTGTCACATTTTGGACGACATACTAACCTTTGACTTTTTTTGTCACATTTTGGACGACATACTAACCTTTGACTTTTTTTGTCACACTTTGGACAACATACTGACCTATGACTTTTTTGTCACATTTTGCACGACATAGTAACCTATGACTTTTTTGTCACATTTTGGACGACATACTAAAGTATGACTTTTTTGTCAAAATAAAGACGACATACTAACCTATGATTTTTTTGTCACATTTTGGACGACATACTAAAGTATGACTTTTTTTTCACATTTTGGACGACATACTAACCTATGACTTCTTTGTCACATTTTGGACGACATAGTAAAGTATGACTTTTTTCTCACATTTTGGACGACATACTAACCTATGACTTTTTTCTCACATTTTGGATGACATACTAACCTATGACTTTTTTCTCACATTTTGGACGACATACTAACCTATGACTTTTTTCTCACATTTTGGACGACATACTAAAGTATGACTTTTTTGTCAAAATTGGACGACATACTAACCTATGACTTTTTTGTCACATTTTGGACGACATACTAACCTATGACTTTTTTCTCACATTTTGGACGACATACTAACCTATGACTTTTTTCTCACATTTTGGACTACATACTAAAGTATGACCTTTTTCTCGCATTTTGGACGACATACTAAAGTATGACTTTTTTCTCGCATTTTAGATGACATACTAACCTATGACTTTTTTGTCACATTTTGGACGACATACTAACCTTTGACTTTTTTTGTCACATTTTGGACGACATACTAACCTTTGACTTTTTTGTCACATTTTGGACGACATACTAACCTATGACTTTTTTCTCACATTTTGGACGACATACTAACCTATGACTTTTTTCTCACATTTTGGACTACATACTAAAGTATGACCTTTTTCTCGCATTTTGGACGACATACTAAAGTATGACTTTTTTCTCGCATTTTAGATGACATACTAACCTATGACTTTTTTGTCACATTTTGGACGACATACTAACCTTTGACTTTTTTGTCACATTTTGGACGACATACTAAAGTATGACTTTTTTTTCACATTTTGGACGACATACTAACCTATGACTTCTTTGTCACATTTTGGACGACATACTAAAGTATGACTTTTTTTCTCACATTTTGGACGACATACTAACCTATGACTTTTTTCTCACATTTTGGATGACATACTAACCTATGACTTTTTTCTCACATTTTGGACGAAATACTAACCTATGACTTTTTTCTCACATTTTGGACGACATACTAAAGTATGACTTTTTTGTCAAAATTGGACGACATACTAACCTATGACTTTTTTGTCACATTTTGGACGACATACTAACCTATTACTTTTTTCTCACATTTTGGACGACATACTAACCTATGACTTTTTTCTCACATTTTGGACTACATACTAACCTATGACTTTTTTGTCACATTTTGGACGACATACTAAAGTATGACTTTTTTTCACATTTTGTACGACAAACTAAAGTTTGACTTTTTTCTCGCATTTTGGACGACTGACTTTTTTGTCACATTTTGGACGACATACTATAGTATGACTTTTTTTTCAAAATTTGGACGACATACTAACCTATGATTTCTTTCTCGCATTTTGGACAACATACGTATGACATTTTTTTCAGATTTTGGACGACATACTAAAGTATGACTTTTTTTCACATTTTGGACGCATACTAAAGTATGACTTTTTTGTCACATTTTGGATGACATACTAAAGTATGACTTTTTTCTCACATTTTGGACGACATACTAAAGTGTGACCTTTTTTTCACATTTTGGATGACATACTAACCTATGACTTTTTTCTCACATTTTGGACGACATACTAAAGTATGACTTTTTTGTCACATTTTGGACGACATACTAACCTTTGACTTTTTTTGTCACATTTTGGACGACATACTAACCTATGACTTTTTTGTCACATTTTGGACTACATACTAACCTATGACTTTTTTGTCACATTTTGGACGACATACTTAAATATGACCTTTTTGTCATATTTTGGACGACATACTAACCTATGACTTTTTTTTTTTAAAATCAAGATTCAATGTAAACAGTCAAATGCTCAAAGAAAAAGCAAAACACCATCAGACCAGATAGCTCAGTGAGTAGGGATGCTGTTTTAAAGTTTTGAGTTCAAAGGTTCAAGTCCAGTCCAGCACATTCTGGCAGCCTTACTATACTATGATTTTTTTTGTCACATTTTGGATGATATACTAAAGTATGACTTTCTTTCTCACATTTTGGACGACATACTAAAGTATGATTTTTTTGTCAAAATTCGGACGACATACTAAAGTATGACTTTTTTGTCAAAATAAGGACGACATACTAACCTATGACTTTTTTGTCACATTTTGGACGACATACTAAAGTATGACCTTTTTTTCAAAATTTGGACGACATACTAACCTATAACTTTTTTCTCACATTTTGGACGACATACGTATGACATTTTTTTCACATTTTGGACGACATACTAACCTATGACTTTTTTGTCACATTTTGGACGACATACTTAAATATGACCTTTTTGTCACATTTTGGACGACATACTAACCTATGACTTTTTTGTCACATTTTGGACGACATACTAACCTATGACCTTTTTGTCACATTTTGGACGACATACTAAAGTATGACTTTTTTCTCGCATTTTAGACGACATACTAACCTATGACCTTTTTGTCAATATTTGGACGACATACTAACCTATGACTTTTTTCTCACATTTTGGACGACATACTCCCATATTTCTTCATGTTTTCTTTGAGCTTTTGACTGTTTACATTGAATCCTAATCTAAAATAAAAAAAGGGTCACAGTGAGATTTGAACTCACAACCTCAGACGCGTCTTGTTCTGATCTACTGAGCCATTTGTCTTACCACTGTATACACCAATTTTTTGGCGCGCTTTAATTTTATTATCTCAACCAACTGAGCTACGTGCGGACATTTGAAATTAACTTTGTTACACCTCAATTTTAAAATATTTCTTGTGTGTTTTATCAGCATCTGAAGAAAAAAAGCTTTATACCTTCAAGTCAATGTCTGGTAGACAAAGGTATTTGACACATTTGGTTTTGGCGTTTTTAAGTGGTAAATAGGTTGTAAACATCTATGTGCTTTATCGGAATTGAACCCAAGTATTTAGATTTACAAATCAACTTCAAACAGAAAGAGCTTTTCTCGCAACTCACAACCTCAGACATTTAAGTCCTGTTCTTACAGCACAAGGTATTCTTACTAAGATGCATAAAATGACTTTCTTGGTGTTTTTGTTTTCTTCTGTTTTTTGGTCTGAAGTTTTAAAATTGCGTGAAACTCACTTCATTGTGAGATTTAAACTTAAAACCTCAGAGATAAAAGTCATCTTCTGATGGACTGAGCTATTTGTCTTGATGGCCTTACTCTAAAATTCTCGGTGCTGTTACGTTTCTCATCGTGGTCAGAGTTGTTCAAAAATTGAACCCGCTATCTCAAGGATTTTATAGTATCACTTCAACCGACGTGAGCTACCTGCTCAGACCTGTTTGCAACGTTTCATGGAGCTTTAGATTGTCAAATTATGGTCAAATCCGATCACCCACAGAGACCCCTGGGTAGCGGAAAACAATCCCCTCGATGGGTATAATGAAATGTAACTTTCTATCCTAAAGGTTTTACTCCAGAGTACAGGAACCTTTTCAATTTTTGGTATTTCTTGCGAGTAGAACTGGTGCTACTGTTGTGCAAGAAGTCCCCTCCACTCTGCAAGCAGCTGAAGCCCTCAAGAGAGCAGCGGACTGCAATTTTTGTTCTGCCGAGCGACTCGGTGCAAACCTAAATTGCCCCTTATAGGTGAGACGGGTAAAAACACAAACGGCCGAGGAACACAACACTCGTACTCACACTCACGCACAAAAAAAATATTCTCATTCTATTCAGTGAACACATTTCATGACGAAGAAAAAGCCTCTTTATCAACAACCCAGTCCCTGAGTGTGTTGTCAAAGATCTGACGAAATGGAAAGAGTGAGTAAATAACGTGACACAGCGCTGAAGAAATGTGTTCATCCAGACAACCATGTACATTCACCGTCATGGGTGAGATTTATGTATGTATATATAAATATAGATATAGATATATATATATACATATATATGTATACAGCTCATGTTTTATGTTCAGGTCAGGTCTAAAAAAGCATGGAGGAAAAACATCCACTGAACATAGCTGAGGGGGGGAGAAAGGGAAGTAAGGAAACAGTTATGACAAAATCATACAAATGAAAATAACATCCGACAACATTCCCATAACCAGACATTGCAGCTGGTTATTTCTCACAGATAGATAGATAGAAAAAGAGACACATATAAAAAGGAGAGGAACATTCCGGGTGTAAAGAGCTGGAGTTGCAGTTTTAGTAGGTGGCAAATTCTCCGTCCAGCCATGGAGCTGCAAGAAGGGAGGGAAGAAACGTCCTCAGATGGCAGATGAAGAAAAAGGAAATAAAGAAAGAAAGCGGTGGTGTTAACAGCCATGAAGGAGAAAGAGAGAGAAAGATAAGAAAGAGGCGACAGCGTTGGCGCAACTGTTTTCGGGAATGGCGGACAGACAGGAAGAGATGGCAGACAGGGCAAAAATGTGGCTGAGACAACGGTCAAATCCAGGAGGTCACAGTTTATACGTCCTCACAACTTACCCGCTTTGTTAGAGTCAGAGGATGATGAGAGGGGGGGAGGAAGAGTTAAGAGAGGAGAGAGAGAGAGAGAGAGAGAGAGAGAGAGTCAGAGAGCAGAGGAGAGAAAGAGAGAGAGTGTGACGGGGAGACAAAAGTACACACGTTAATGTGTTAATAGGCAATAAACGACACGGCTCTAAACAGAAACTCTCGGGCTGCGTCCACAATACTGAGTTCACAAAATGAGGATTTCAAATGAAAATGATCTGCGTCCAGACGAGCTTTTCACTTCAAAACATGTATCACATGACTAGTCAGGTTCACCGGACTATCTGTAGCTTAAGATCAAGAACAAAAAGTAAGAACAAGGATTTGTGCAGAAGTGCAAGATTTTGACTTACATTTAATCATTAATTAAAGCTGCAGTATGTAACAGTGATTACCCTGCCTGTGTTTGGTCTTTGTGGAAGGAAATGTAACATTATTTGTATGCTTAGTCCTTTGGTTCTGTCATGCAAAACAATTAGACCTAACTGAGGGAGCGTTTGTTGGTATACAGCAGAGGCGATGGCTCTAAGGCAGCAAGGGAAGCTCAGCTTCTCAAAAATGTCATCAAATATTTCAATACTAAACGTGCGCTACAACACGATTAGATCGTCTTGCGTGATTTCCGTATTCTGTACTGTGTTTCTAACTTTGGGTAGAACATTTTAGTGATTTGTCCACCTCTGGATTTCTGTTACGAGACCGACAACAAAGTGAAAGTGAAACTGAAAGTGAGCGTTAATCCAGATTAAGGTTTTGACCAAACAGGAAGTGAATGCAGGTAACGTCATTGCTGTCGTACACTCTCAGTTTTTGCCTGTCCAGACTTAAACACTGCCACAGAGTTTTCAGCAGCAGTGTTTTTTATACTCCTTATTTTTCAGTGTGGATTTATAATGATTTTTTTAAAATGAAAACAAAGTAGTATGGATGTAGCCTCACACACACACGCGCGCGCGCACACAGATTTTCACAATGGAGGGCATTCGTCAACAGGAGGCATCTGTAGACCAGTCAAATCACGTTGTCTTCTACAATGCAGTCCTGACCACATCTCGTGCAGCAGAGGAAATGGGGAATGCACCGAAAACAAACACCAGCAAGACCCCGTTACCCACCGTCCACCCCCCGCCCACTTACATTCAAATGCTTCAAAGTTACATTCACTTATTTGTTGTTTTCCTCTTTATAGAGAGAGAAAAAGCAAAAAAAAACAAAACAGACGGGACAATGAGAACCACGGCGGGTACTGATCGATCAAGATGCTGAAATGGAAAAACAGAGCAGGCAGCTTAATGGCATGCAGCGCAGTGGAGGAGGCGCCAAGATGCAAGGTGGTGGGTGTGGCCTTAATCCCGGACACTGCTATGAAGAAGTCAGTGCAGTGGAAGGAGAAAACAACACATTTTTGTCAGACATACAAAAAACAAACATACAAATAAACTCTCTACTATCGAACCGACTACACGGGAGGCAAAGTTATTTCGTCATGACAACTCGATGTGCACTTTCGAGCAAAATGACATCCATCATTTGGCACAGGGGCATGGCAAATGCACACACACACGCACACACATACACACACTCCTGCTGAAAGACCTGATGAGTTTTTTTCCCTGAAAGGCAGAACACTCCCAACCTGGCAGCGAGGGTTTTTTTTGTACCGGTCATCTATCGCTTCCAAATTGACCATGTAGCTTTGTGAGATTAATTGGCATTTTCTGCCCCGGATCAATATTCTGACTTTGGCTTGTGCGTCTGAATACAGTGCATGTGTGCCGATCTCTAATCCTGGATACTGCTCATATCGATCCTCCGCTGTGGTGTTATATACAGTAATGTACGGCCGAGCCTCCCGTCCATACAGGAAAGCAAAATTAAAAAGCACGAGGAGGCGGAAGCCGTGGAAACACACAGCCGGGGCTTTTCCAAACACAGTCCTTGAACTGAATACGACCATGTTTCACGCGGTCCTGATTTTATCGACAGCTGCCAGGGTGAAATTTCTGTTCTGTTTTGTCGAGTATTAAAGAGGGAGGAGGCTTACTTCTTTTTCAACCTGCGGTCCTTCTCGGCCTGCGTCCCCAGCTTGCTCACACCGATTTCCTGGCCCGCCATGTCAGCGTCCATCATGGTTGCTGGTAACAGAAGTTTGAATAAGTTATTATATCGATAAATAGACCTAGAAAGAGTATACGAATCAATACAGGGTCATTCATGGTCATAGATGCACACAAATTCCAATAACAAAGCAGAATTTTAGAAGGTAGACATGTTCATAATAAGATTTATTTGTGTTTTTAATGTGTGCTATTGACATTCTGATGGTAGCTCGGTTATAAAGTAAAAGACACAATAACATCAATATGCAGACTAGCGCGTTGATAAGAATGCGATGGGATCCGCTCAGTGTCTCGCCTTTTACTGTTATGAATAGGTTTAATGAAGCTGCGATGTTGTTACTTCCTCAAGACTCTCCGGAGACTTGCTTTCGTTCACGAGACTAAATGTGTTTTCCTTTGCTTCTCAAGTTGCAGTGATTTGGCAGAAGCACTTAAGGCCACACAAAATGAGAAAAAGTAATGTTGTTTATTTTCTTTTAGCTACGACTCAAAAATATGTAACTGCACCAAAGTAAACGCACCGACAGGCATCTTAACAAATCGAATTGTTGCATAGTATAAAGAATCTAAAAAAGAATCCCTGAATCGTATCATTGATTCTGATTCTGAGTACATATACTGTGCTATCATCCTGAGTTCCAGAACAATTTTCATGTACTGCTCACCTTGTGGATCCACCATGACATGTCTGTGCGCCATGTGCCCCAGTCGACCCTTCTCCTTCTTGCCAAAAAGCCGCCCGATGGAGGACTTGATGCCCTTTTTCTTCGGCTGCTTGTGGAGGGAGTCTTGGCTGCTGGCGACGCTACTCAAGGCCTCGGCCTCCAGAGACGCCACGATCCTGACGATGCCACGCACACAAAGGAAACAACACTTTTAACTCAGGATTTAAATATGTACATTTTATCTTAATAATTTTAACGTGTGTGATTTTTTAACTACTCAACTTGATGCAATTAAGATAAGATAGTCCATTTGCAGAAGCTACCATAGCTACTGCCTGGCTGGTGTGTAACATTTAAGATGTTTCCAGGCAGAAATAACCAATAAATACTGTATGTACATATAAGTGTAAAATCACTTTTAAAAGTGGTGCTTAATTAAATGACATAGGCAATAAACAGTGCTTTTTACATCTATAGCAAGAAGAAGCAACAGATCATCAAGCTAATGTTTTACAAGAAAGTAGTAATAATTGTGTCCGGAAGAGACAATGGAAAAGAGGACAATTAATGTCACGTACCCTCGTGCGTCGTTGTGCGAGGAGGCCGGCAGTGTGTGTGTCATTCGGACGGTACGTGGCGTTGGAGGAGGCGATGTCTCACACTTGATGGTGGCCTTGTCTTCGCGACCGTCCTCATCCACCGCTGCTATCTGAGAGACGAGGACAACCAAAATGAAATGGGACAAGTCATACAGCTTCTGTCTCGTACCTGAAAGCTGTTCAATGACACAAAACAACTTGCATTCAACTTAGTTAATAAAGTGGTTTCTGAACAGAATACAGATAGGATAAATGTCTCTTAATATGGGGGTAAAATTAATCAATGCAGGGGCGACAAGAATGAAAGTTCTGATGAATCTACAACCACCCAAACAGCTAATATTAGCTCTCTTAAACAGCTAACACTAGCTCACCCAAACAGCTAACACTAGCTCACCCAAAAAGCTAACACTAGCTCATCCAAACAGCTAACACTAGCTCATCCAAACAGCTAACACTAGCTCACCCAAACAGTTAACACTAGCTCACTTAAAGCTAAGAAGGCAGCAGGTGCAGCTAGCACCCTAACAGGAGGAAACAGAAATGCAAGTAATGACAAAAATAACTTTCTGAAAGGTTGGACAAAATTAAAAAAGTGTGAGTGAGTAAATACGGGCATGTGAAAAAAGATGAAGCCTAGCAAACAAGTGAACAACCTAAACATGTATGCTAGCTAAACGTTCTGCTAGTAGCACACATACTACTTAAACAAACAGTGGTACTAGTTAACCCTGTACACTATTTGTTTCTATTTAATTACATTAAAATACATACCTTTCTCCTGTGTTTCCTCAAATCACTGGGCTGTTGGAAGAAAGACAAGCGTCAATAAATATGAGCCAAAACACGGACAGAAACATTAAACATGTCGCTAATAAATGAACAAATATTGTCTCCTCGTGTACATATAACACACCACCCCATTCCCTAAAGGGAATGGCACAACCGATTTTAAAATGTGAAAATCTTCTATAGTCTGCCAAAACCTTAAATAGAATTTATTTCATAATCAGAAAATAACATTTGAAGTTGAAGTGAATCAGGCCTCTAAATATCAACACTGTAGTTAATGTAAGTACTAGTTGAGTTTGACTTGTGTTTAAGTTGAATTGACCTAATTTTTTAAAGGTATTAAAAACTTACACAAAGCTTTTCTTTGAAGCTTATTGACAAAACTCAAAATCCTTTCTATCTGTTTATTTTTCTTTATCTTTTCGTGCTCAACAGCAGCGACCATGAAATGAATCATGTCTTATACCATTAGATGCTCATGAGCTTTTACCTAATACCAGCAAATCAATTCTCACATCAATACAGCGGCACAGACGCAGATTGGTAAACAAATCATGTGACCGATCAATAAAAATGCGCCTTTAAAAAAAGCTCATGGATTAAAAATAACACCCAACAAAAACATCCCTATTCTGCAGCAGTCCACTGTGGGTGTGTGGGATATTTTTAGCTTTCCCCAGCGATGGGCTCATCTGGAGTGTTTAAGCCTCAGGAACTGAACTGTGAGGACGGAATATTAACTATTCTAAGCCTCCGCCCTTTGACTGACACCTGGGTCACGTGACGACAGTGGCTGACAGAAAATTCATGCCGTCTCCAGGTGTACGACCTCACGTGTCCATCACGTAAGCCGCAGTCGAAACACTTGTGGTGAAAAAGTAGGAAAAAATACATTATAAAAGTGGTAGAATGTCTAGAATTTAAACCTTGAAAGTACAAACGCAGACTTGGCTTACACGCGCAAAAATCTAATCAAAACGCCGACGTGTGACACAAAGGATAGTAAATCCCTTACGAGTCTCCTGCTGTCGATCACGGCAATAAACCCTGCGACGGGTAATTACTTTCACGTGTCGCACAAGCTGCTGCTTCTTTGTGACACAAATGAACACAACAGACATGAAAAACAACGTGTTTGTAACCGCCGCACTGCCAGGTGACACGGTTTCTTTCAGCTGCTGATTTATTCAAAAAACACGAACGACAAAAAATTTTCAATATTCAACTTTGATGAGTTATCAGATGATATAGAAATGACACGTGATGAAAGAAATGTCACGATTGACGGCGGAAACGGACGATTGTTTGAGCAGGTGTGTTGAAATAAACGTCAATATTGCTCATCCGCTTCATTAAACGAGTGTTTCCCAAACTTATTGGGAACCAATTTTGAAAAAATTTCAATATCAAGACCCCAATAAAGATTGTGTATTTTTCTCCTACCATTTTTGTAACATGTAGTATTATTTTGAAAGGCTAAACCAGACACTTGATAAATGAATGACTATTGTCTGTCTCGTTATTGTATGTGTGTATTATTTAATAAATCTTTAATTAAGTTGCCTTCACATGCTTTCGGGAAAGCGAGCGTGCGTTTACATTCAAATGCTTTTGTTGTTGCAGCAAAATGAAAAATGGCTGACACACGTTTCACCCTCACCTGTTTCTTGGGTAGTTCTATTTTTTAATTGTTAATTCACATGCTAGAACATTGACATTAACATTTTGTACACAATCAACAATAAAGGAATCATTTACTATTCGGGATGAATCTTGTCTTACTCTCCGCCGTCTTGAAATGTCAAAGGTTATCTATATTCGAGAACTTGTGTATTGTGCACGTCGGAAAACTCGTATTTACCATAACGTCAATAACACGTGGAGCCAGCATTCATTCTGCAAATTTATTTGGTGACCCCGCCCAAAAAATCTCTAGTAACAGTCTCTAGGGATGACAGCACTTAATCAGTGTTTCCCAGAGACTGGGTTGGGACCCACAGTTGGGACGTGGGAGATTTTTTTTGGGTCCCCAAACTATTTTTTAAGAATTTCTGAATTTTCCTAAATCTCTCCTGGACTTGTTTACAAATACAAAATGATATTAGATGTTACAGATGAGTCTTTAAATTAGTCGCTACATTATGTAAAAATGTTGCTCTAGTGATAGTTTTAAAAAAATCGCAATTAGGTATTTATTCAAAATAGTCTCGACTATAAGGAGACTGAAACGCAGAATTATCTCCAGCCCTTGCGTGTGACCACATACCAGTGTCATGACGCCCATGCGCTCCATGTCTCGAGCCGGACTGCGCGGGTCAAGTTTGGGAGTGGAGTGACCGCTGGGCGGGGAGGAGGAGGCCAGGGAGGAGGCGGTGGCCGAGGCAGTGATGGAGGCGCCGTGGTGATGCATGCGCGCCAGGTTGAGGCCCTCGAGGCTGACGCTGGCCACGCGGTTCTCGATCTCCTCGGCTCGCAGCTCTGTCGACTCCTTCTCCTCCTGTATGAGCCTGGAAGATGGAGAGAGGAGATACTATTAATGTCTTTTTTCCTTTCACCACAACCTGTCTAGGCAGATGGCCACACATGTTTGAGTCTGGTTCTGTTAGAGATTTCTTCCTGTTAAAAAGGAAGTTGTTGCTTGCTCGTTTGAACTGTTGGGTTTCAAAAAATTGAATTGAATATCTTTTTATATACAACTTTACCTCCTTTGCTATTTCTATTCCTATTTTGTATTTATAATTTTACACAAAGGGTTATTTAAATAATGGAATTTCCCTAGTGTGGGATCTAAAAAGTCTTGTCTAATCTTATCTGCCAAATGTTCATATTTTTTTTTACAGGTTTTGTTGAGTGTTATGTAAAAATAAATAAATAAATAATAATCAATAAATAAAAAAATATATAAGAAAAGTAAGATTATAAGAAAAAATATATATATGTATTAATTTATTAATATTAATATATAAAGTTATATTCTTTCTTTTCTCTTTTACTCCATAGGAAACAGGACTCGTGACTGTAAAAGCAAGTATGGATGCATTGATACTGGAAAAATTATTAAAGCCTGTGATCAGTGACACCATGACCGAGCTTTAGCTTTATCTCTGCTAAAGTCTTTAGAGGTGGATATGTGGGAGATTTGCATAATTCCAGTAAATACCTACAGTTCAAGTCAAACTAATTAAAGTCCAAAGTGTGAAGACAAAAAGAAAGACAGAAAAGGAGGCTAAAAGTCAGGTCATTAGTCTGAACCTGATCCAGAATCTCACTCTGTAATTAGTCGAGAGCTCAGCGCCGCAGATCCACGATCTCTATCTGCAATCAATTCTGAATTAAGGCGTCCTGAAGGAAATGTGGCACTTTCTTCCTCCTCTGTGTAAATTAGCAGAGACCAAGCGGCACATTAAGAACCCGGGAAATAAAGAAGTGAAGTTGCGCCTGGGGTTATGAATACGTATATCAGTGCCAGATAATTACAGTATTAACAAGCGAGAGGCGGATCGCGCTCCCCCCCGAAAACACTGAGCGCATGAATGATGAGTGTTTGCCTCAGCGATGATAGATGACAAACTCACAGACGCAGAGCATTTAGGCATATTTGAGCACATTTTAAAAAGAAAATACAAGTGTCTCGAACACTGCTTCCCAAAGTGTGGGGCGTGGCCCTCCTGTGGGCCGCGATAGTTCTGCAGGTGGGCCGCAAGAGCTAAGGAAAACAGTTTGAATCTAACCATAATCATTATATATTCAGGATAAATTGATAATTTACAGCGTGAATGAAACTCAATCTTGAGTAAACTGAACAAATAGGTATGAAGTAAACAAGCTAAAGACTATTTAAAGACTTATTTATATTTAAACGACACATAGGGCGTCTAATCTGTGGCAAAAATGGTAATCATTATCATTTTTTAATGAGTAGATGGGACAAAATATTTAAATCTCGATTTTAGCCACGCAGATCCTGCAAATCCATTACTCAATTAACCAAAAACTAGTTATTTTTGTACAGTGATTTCAGTTTAGGGTTGCAAAAATAATCCCATGATTCCCATTGACTATTTCCAATTTGGAATATTTCCAAAATTCCCCAACTACAGTTAAAGTTTCTGGAAATTCACCATGAATTTCTCGCCCCTTTCAGTTCCAGTAGAAAATTGAGGACATTGTCCTAAAATACGTTGGACACGATAAAATAAAAAATTATCCATTTACTTCTATGTTGTGTTGCATGATCTGGACGAGTAGGCCTGGGTTTAAAACACACCGATGTGATTAAATTTAGATGTAGAGATATATAGATTTTGGACGAGATACCCCTTTAAAAATTCAGGATGCAGGACAAACAACACAAAGTCAAAGACAATAGTAAAAAAAGGAATCCCAGACGGGCTCAGCGCTCTGTGACACAACCTTAAAACCACATCAAGTGCTAAGTGGATTAGCAGTTAAACGGATTAAAGACTCTATAAGTAAATGAGGCAAAAATCGATACGTCTGGCAATCTGGCCTTTTCTTCTTTTTTTTTTACATATGAAATCTAATCATGTGACATGCGGCAGGTACCGAATCTCCTTGTTGATGGCGTCCAGCTGCTCCTGCAGCATCATGGCCAGCGTCTGGGCGTCGGAGTGGCCGCCGGGCGACAGCATGTCCATGGAGCTGAACAGAGTTTCCCTGTCGTCGTCGTCGATGTCCGACATCTCCGTGTCGCTCTCGAAGTGGTGGCCGCCCAGAACGCCCAGCTGCTGCGAGCGCCACTCGTGCTCCCCGAGCGATTTGGCCTGACACACAGAATAACCGAGATATGAACACATTAATAATGCGTATGCTGTTACTGCAGTGGTGCTTTTATAGTCTCTAGTGCAGGGGCCTCAAACCTGCCCATCCATTTCATGTGGAACCACCATCGGGGTTATTTCTGGATGTTATTTTTAGTAATGGATTAATTTTGTATCATAAATACATCATTATTGTGAGCTGGACATCGTTTCCATGTCAACACGGACACAATATCACAATGGACTTTTGTGATATAATTTTTAAGCTCTTATGCAACAAGAAGACCAGGATTTGAGACCAGGATTTCAGACCGGGGTTTGAGACTGGTGTTTGAGACCCCGGTTTGAGACCAGGGTTTGAGACAGGGTTAGGGACCTGGAACAAGGGTTCGAGACGTGGAACCAGGATTCGAGACCCTGTTGGAACATGGAGTTTGCATGTTCTCCCTGTGTGCGCGTGGATTTTCTACAGGCTCTCCGGCTTCCTCCCACAATCCAAAAACATGGTGTAGGATGGCGCCACGGACGGCTACCTCGGTGCTTCGCTCCGCAGTACTTTGTTTGTTTTTGTTTGTTTGTCGTGTTCTAAGTTGTCACTTTTGTTGAATGTATGTTAAGTTATGTTGATGTTTACGTTTAATGTACAGCGTGTGTTGGAAAAAAACGGAGTCAAATTCCCTGTATGTGTTCACATACTTGGCCAATAAAGCTGATTCTGATTCTGAATATGGGGATTAGGTAAATTGGACACTCTAAATTGTGAGAGTGAGATGGACTGGCGGGTCTGTCCAGGGTCTGCTTCCATAAATCAAACTCAGAAAGTATGGTAACATTTGTGCAGATAAAACAAGAAGAATATATCTACTTATTGACAAGGAAATTGAACATGAACTGGACATTATTCTTTGTTATATTCACAGTCCATGGACAGATAAAAAATAAATAAAAAGAACTTAAAACATTCAATTTAATTGAAAAACGACCTTGTGTGACACAGACAGGTGCTATTTAAAATCTCTGCAGCAAAACAACTATAAAATAAAAGGCATAAACAAATAAAATAAAGGGGATTTGCGTTATTGTGACACGGTGTGCAGTTTTTATATTAAAACAGGGGACACTTTAACCTTGGAGCTGTGTTTGTTGAACAGCGCGTTCATATTTGAAAAACAAACCTGCTACTTTCTTGTTGACATGAGGAGCTTTATCTGATTATTGGAGCTCGTCCATACTCGCCTGGAGATGATACGCATCTCCTACTAATATCTTTAAAAAACTAGATGGTGCACCAGATGATGTACCTGCCTCCATTTCTAATCACAGGAATTGACTTCAATATTGTGCAAAATACAGAAGATGGAAAACCAAAGAACAAGGTGTTGATCTGATTTTAGCAACTTTACTCAAAATGTTAATTATGTTCGCCTAAAAAGGAGACTTTTAGCACTTAATGCTGCGTTTACAGCCTCAGAGTCTAAAACTAAGCTCTTAATGACTCAAAAATAGCTACACATTTCATTTCTTGAAGAAATGGGACTCTTTCTCCATATGCATTCAATCTCCACATGATTGTCAGTGTTTTATAATATAATAACCCTAACCCAAAGATGCAATAGGTCTGTCCTCCAAGGTTTTACCAGAAAAGTATTATTATTTTTGGGTTTGGGTTAATAAATCTAAATCTAAATTTTCAAGGACCTTTCAATGACTTTTCAAGAACCTTTCAATTACTTTTCATGGACCTTTTAAGGAATTTTCAAGAACATTTCAAGGACCTTACAATGACTTTTCAAGGACCATTCAATGGCTTTTCAATGACTTTCCAGGACCTTTCAATGACTTTCCAGGACCATTCAAGGACCAATTCCCTAAATTCAAATTCAAGGACTGGATGTGCTGACACAGCTTAAAATGGGAATGCAACTTGTAAGACAAAAGTGTAGACGGATCACCTTGGTTTCACGCAGACCCATCCGACCTCTCCTCGGCCGGCGGATGACCTTGGCCGAGCGGTAGTGGTCCGACTGCGTCTCGGCCAAAGATCCCAGCGAGAACCGCAGCTCGCCTGACGTGTCCAAGTGAGACCTGAGGGACAACGTCAATAAATCACACTGAAGCTGAAGTCACCAGTAAAAAAGGATTAAAAACACACTCACACTTTTTTTGTGAGCTGATTATAAAAGACGAGATGCAAACGTTGAAAGTAACGCAGATAGTAAAGCAACAGAACCTTGTGTTTGAGTGCTTGGAGCGTGAATAATAGTCACAGAGATGTGATTATTAAAACGTGCCCTCGTCTTCTCTGCGGATGGCAGCTTATTATCCCGCGTGGCGGCGCGCTGTTTGTCTGCAGAGATTACGACGGCCGCGACAGCAAACAAATCAGCGCCTGGGATAATATCATTGCTGCGTGAAAGGAAAGCCAGAGCGCGGAGAGACAAAATCCCAGAATAGATAATGTGATACAAGTTGTTTCTAACAATAGTGCAGAGCAAATATCAGTGACAGATGAGATACAGTGTATGTGTATTATACTGCACTTTTATCTCCTTACACACACTCACTCAAACTAAAGGCAGCTCTGTGCAGTCGGGTTGTCCTGATTCTCCGTCTCAAGTATCAGATTGGAGCCGATCCGGGCCTCGGAGATCGGCAATCGCCGCGATCATTTATGCCGAGGTCGTAAGCCGAGCACAATTTATGGCAGAACACAACCACACAAAAGCCATATTTTAAACAGAAGTAACGGACATGTTCTTGTCACCATCAGCCAAAGCACTGTTGCACTCTCTGTCGCGGGAAACGTCTGCGGAGAAGAAACCGCCGTCTTGTGTTTTTTCTCCGTGACAAATTCGCATCGTGTCCAGTGTGAACACTGGGTTTGTACTGCAGTACAGACGGGGTTGTTGACACTGACCTGGACAGAGTGGGTTCTGTGAGGGAGCCTGCCCTCAGTCTGAACTGGTCGAGCTCCGATCGCAGTTTGTCGATCTCCTCCGCCAGGTGTGTCTGAGCGGAGGAAACAATGGGACAAATATGTCATTACAGGAGTGGAGTGTGAGTGTTTCCTGACGCTGCCGATTGAAAGTGACCTCATTACTCTCACATGCTGGAGGGTCACAAATAGTCATCAGAACAGGTTTATAAAAAATGCAAAAAAACTCGCGCAAACAACCGTCGTCGTTATTTCTCTGTCATAAAAATGGTAAAAATGTCATTCCTTGATCTCTGCAACCTACTTTTTCCTGGATCGACTCCTCATACCGTTTCCTGTAACCCTCCGAGTCTTGGATCAAGACGTTCTGCAAGAGAGGAGCGAGGAGGATAATCAGAGGTGAGAGAATCTGTTCCCCAACGTTGCATTGATTTATTTATTTTTTCTTCCATGTTTGACCTTCTCCTCCAGCGCCGCCATCCTCTCCTTGAGGTGGAGCTGCAGTCGCTCGTTGGACTCGGTGAGGAGTCGGTCGACCGTGTCCGAGAGACGCTTGTTGTGCTCTTCGTTCATCTTCTCCCGCTGTCGAGCCTGAGCGAATTTTAATTAAACACAAGTTAAAGTGACATAATATCATTATGTAAACGTGTTTGCTTAAAGTCGGTCAGTTGTGACGAACGGTTAGGATTATGCCGAGTTAGTCAGTGAGGATGATTTTATGTCGAATTAATAAGATTGACGTCGTGGAACCACATCGGGTCCCCAGATTAGAATAATTTGCTGAATCAGCAACTATTTTGTCTGATAAATTAAATTAACCCCAGCTCGGGAGGTTTGTGTCTCGGAAAAAAGAGACTAGAAGTTACAAAAAACAGGAAAATAAGCCTCATTTTAGGCAACATTTCCTACTTAATTATCACCAGGAAACAAAGTATGACAAGTTTTGTATTAGATTAATAGTTTGTTTATTTATTGCTTTTTGTGTTCCTTTTAACAACTAAATGCAGAATTGCCTCCGTGCAGTAATTGTCATTTATAAATTAAAAGCCCCTTTTGGATCCTCTGCTTTCTTCACTTTTAAATAAAAACAATTCAGTCGTGGTGCTTTTTACAATTTATTAGTTATTTCTTTTATAATTTATTTCAATATATATCTTGTTTTCTTACAATTTCGTGGTTGATTGCTGTTATTTACTTTAATAGATTAGATTTTTACTCACTCACACAGGGACTCACTCACTCACTCACTCACTCACTCACTCACTTGATGTTTTATGCCCAAAGAACTTTGTTTGGTGGATTTTGAGGAGTTTAATGTGGTGTTTTTGGGACATTACTGTAAAAAAATGGAATGATGATTTGGTGAAAGTCTGAGCGGTCGCCCGGTTTTAACGCCGCCTCCTGGCACGACGCCTCCGCGATGACTCACCCGCAGCAGCTCCTGGTTCTTCTCCTCCAGCTGGCATTCCAAGTGCCTCATCCGCTCCTCGATGCTGCCGTGACGCTCCTCCGCCTACACACGGATCACAGCAGAGACAGAACAAAGAGAGGGCACCGTGATCCACCGCGTTTGACGGCGGCAACAAAAAAAAAAACAGAAGAAGAGGGCGACCATAGAAAAGCAATGGCGACAACACAAGCCAAAGCCTCTAACCCCCCCACCAAAAAACTCAAAAAAGATGGATATCTATTGTTTTAAAGCGTAACTGGAGACGGACAGAGACAGGGAGAGCTGCGTTAAACAAAGAGTGACAAGAGGAAAGATGGAGGCCACCAAAAAGACAGAATGAAAGAGGAGAAGAGCCGCTCCAGCGCTGCCAAGTATGAGCTCCAGCCAGAAGTGCCATGCAGCTGTCCTATGGTGGTAGAACAGCCAGAGCAGAATCCCAGTGAAAAAAACCAAACCACAAACAAACCACACACTAGATACATAAGATGAATGAGATCTGCTCTCTACAGGAGTTGGCAGCAGTAGCCGTGGCGCCGCTGTGCGACTACCTTCCTAAGAATGGAGTTCATGTCTTGGAGTTTAGCTTCCATAACAAAGTGATAATCATCGGGGGAGGAAGAAGAGCTGGAGTCGGACTACGTGGGCCGGGGGAGAGGAGAGGAGGGACATGTTGAAACGTCAGGACACGAACACAGACATCTACAGACGAGGGCATCTGTCAGAATGTGTCAACATCACGTATGTGTGCGCGTGTGCGTATACACACGTGTGTTTGTTAGGCGTCTACCTTGGTGAGGGCCGCTATCCTCTGGGCCAGTTCGGCCTCGACCTCCGGCAGCGTCTCGGCCTTCCTCATGGTCTGCTGGAGCTTCTGCTCGGCGAGTTCCAGCCGCTCCTGTAGCTGCCTGTTCTTCTCCTCCATCTGTGCACAAACAACAACAACGACAGAGGAAAGCCATGTTAAGACTGTGGAGATGGAGCGTACGGCAGAGGAGCTCAATGGTTTTTCCCCCTTGGAGGAAACTTGATAGTGGGCTATGGTCCAAAAGTAAACACCTGTTGCTGGATATTTTTAATGCATTGTATTGTATTATATTATTAACTATAATACAATTAATGCTGTGGCTCCATTTGTTGTTGGAACTCGGAATTTCCAAGGTTCCTTCAAATGGAATCCCCCCAAAACCTGAAATTTACAATTTGGAAACTCAAAACTACAACTGCTTCTGTTGTATTGGTTTGACAGTAAATTCAGAAGTTCGGCTCAAACAACAAGTACACGTCGCATTGCAGAGAACGATGCTAGCTCCCTCGGTCACGTCTGGTTCAAGCTGAAGGGTCACATTGGAACGCTCGTAAGGAAGCAGTGTCAGGGTTTGTCAGCCGATTCGAGGGTCGTCAGGTCGACTATCCTTGGCGACCTTCTTCTGGTGTCGAAATGTTTTTTCTGCTTAGTAAGCAGGGCTTAATACTCCACCTATTGGTGGGGGTGGAAGTTCAATCTGTCCATCTAAGCACTGATGAGGCAATTCACGCCGTGTGCGCGTTGGGTTCCACTCAAACTGTGCACGGAAGTATACCAGGGCCTTTAGTTTAAATGTGAGAATTAGTGCCAATTAGTGAGACGAAACCCATTTTCCAACCACAGTGGGAAACAACCACAGTGGCCTTCAAGTTCGTCATTGTTTGCAAGATAGCACAGCAGAGTCCGAAAAACAAGACCCTTGTTGTTTAAAATGCTTATTCCTAGGCTACAAAAAACAAAACGACACATTACTACTACTATTTCTGCCAAAAAAAGCTCCAATATGTTACTTTAGTCAACAACAACGGTGTTTCTACTGTGATGTCAGTGAAACACTTCCTGCATGGACTTCACATTAAAAGCCTCACAGGAAAGGAGAAACATGCAGTTATACAGTGATTCCCAAACACTGGGTCGCGACCCAAAGATGGGTCACAGGAGATTTTTTTGGGGTCCCAAAAAAATTATTTTGCAGAATTTTCCTAGACTTTTATAGTTAAGATTTTGCTTGCTAAATATCAGTATATGGGTAACATTTTGATCATTACATTTCACATATTATGGGACAGATTGAAAAATGAAGTTTTCTGTTTAATTTGAAAGAAAAAAAAAGGGCATATTATCTTGATATTCAGAAATGTATACTGACGTTTGCTTTCAAAAGCCATGCACTTTTTGAGCACAATAATAAAATAATGACTTGTGTGCAACTAGAAATGCATACATACAATAAAACTGTGAATTTGGCATTTTTCTGATGCTGTGACAATGTCCATTATCCCAATACCAAGCAGAGAAAAAAAAAGGTGATTGTTTTAATAAAGGATCTACAAAAACATAGGTGCTCTCTTTGGCAGTTGGCAAAAAATGTAGAATATGAGGCAGCAAGAAATGGAACAAAAGGTTTTCTCACAGTGTGAATCTTCCCCTTTTTTTCCTGCTAATGTCAGCAGAGAATCATCTCCCGGTTGAAAATAGAAACTCAGATGTTTCGTCTGGCACTTTGCCTCAGCCCTTCTTCAAAAATAGCACCAGGACGGTCAGAATAGCAGCGGCTCTGCACTTTGCCAAGAGTGACGGTGGCAACTTTGACTCGGCACATAATAGAAAGTGCCCGGATTAGACATCCAGGGACAATACGACAGGAAATCCAACCCACGATTCGGTGACTTGTATTTCCTCCTCTGCTTGACTCTGGGGGTTGTGATCAGTTTTAAGACTCTTCCTTTCTTTCTTTTTTTGGCAGCCTTTGCCATCAGTAGCACATGCTCTGCTCCCTAAAGCATCACAGCCTGGCAGCTCAGTGTACAATAATTAGACCGGAGTGAGCTCGAGCTTGAGCTGAGCTGTGTCGTGCGCGTGTGTCGGTTATATTTGGGCTTGTGTTTGAGACGCCGTCAGGGGAAAAAGCATGACAATGTGATTTTTTTATTTTTGTGGTTGTTTTTGTTGCAGTATCCGGGCCTGGGTGCCATGTTCTCGTGCATTTTTGCTCACTTGTTCATCTCTGTTACAACAGCCGAGCCTTCTTTTACTAAATTAGTTTGCTTATTTTAACCATAGAAGGGTCAGAAAATGTCCTGTGCCTAAGTGCCTTTGCCCATTTTTCCAGAGCCAATATCTGGCAGTTATTTACAATTTATTGCATGTTAAAATAGTGTGTTAACAATTTAAAATGAATTGTATTTAGAAAAAGCACACAAACACCAGATTTTGCATGTTAAATGTGAAATTTAAACAGTATAAAACATATTTAAAGTAACATTTTTGTTTTAGCAGAAGATCAAACCCAAATATTTAAAGTGTCTCGATCACTTACTATTTTTTGGCTGTTTTTTTGCCAAAAACGGTGAAAATTCGACACAAAATCAAGGGCTACATAAATTAACTGATTATCAACCAACCACTAATTTAATTGCCAACTATTCTGATAATCAAAAAAGTCCGTTAAAGTCTTTTTCTTACTCCGTAAAAGGTCCAGTGTGTGAGACTCAAACTTTCTTCATTTGTGAATGCATTCACGGCACACAAACAGGAGTGCTCGTCAAAACCTTTTAAAGCCTCGCATGTTTACCAAAAACATCCATTGGAAGCAATACTGCCAATTTTTTTTGTAAGTAATTGAATATTTAGGCCAAAACATGAAAATTCATCAGACAAAGTGTCTTAAAACGTCCACGTTTGCTGTCTTAAGCTAGCAATAACGTGGACCTTGTCTTCAATCAGCAGCTTGTTACGAAGACAAATGCGTGTGAGATACAGTAAATAGTTGTGCTGTTAATATTTACTGTGCATCATTTCAATTTTAAGAAGTACTGCTTCTTCTTTGAGCCTAACGCACATTTACTCCCCAAACCTGGCTGTCTCCATGACAACAGCGGTGTTTTTATTTGTATTTTTCAAAGCAAACATTTAGTTTAGGTTCACTGTCAATTCTAGCAACAGAATCTTATGTGAATAAGTACATTTTTCCAGAATAAAAGCTCCGAGCTTGATATGAAACTTTAATTTTTTTGTGAAGATAAGCAAATAATTTAAGATCTGCCAGGCCACATACTGATGCTGGCTTTTTGCAGTTAATGTAAGTCTTTGGCCAGAAACCAAAATGAATCAGTTTGACTGATTTCTTTGTTACATGGAGCAAAGAAACCAGAAAATATTCACTTTTAAGAAGCTGAAAAATGCTTCTTCTTAAAAGTCCTGATGTCGAACTGGGCTCTTGTGGCGACTCTGTGATTTCTTCTGCTCATAGTAAATGTGAAATTCTTTCCGTCTTTATCTCCCGACCTCAGCTGGTGCTCGAGCTAACGTTCATAAAAAGAAAATGTGACTCTAATTGACTGTAAAGAATCACAAAGAGAATCATCAGAAGCAATTTAAAAATAACTCTTTGAAATGAACATGGCGCAGTATTCCATGAAGCATGAAGAAGAATCTGTCTCAAAGTTAGTAAACATTCAAGAAAGAAAAAAAAACAACTATATAATTTCCTCATTCATTATTTGACACAATGTCGAGGGGTTTTTCCTGCTGCCAAAGCTCGAAAAGAGACAGGAAAACGTCTCCCTGACTCAAGAACCAGCTGTCCCCTCTGTCCAGCTTTGCTTCGGCAGTGAATGGTCCATTTCAGCAGCCATCTGGACCTCAGCGACCCCAAAAAAACCATTCACTGAACTTTTTATTTTAGAGGGAAAAAAATAAAGAAGTCAGACCCCCCCGGGGTGACGTTACTGACCTGCCTGAGAAACGCCTCCTTATTCGCCAACTCGTTCTCCAGCTTGTCGTTAATGTCGTGCACCGAGGTCGACTCCCGCTGGGCGCTCAGGTAGCGCTTCTCCAGCGTCACGATCCGCTCCTCCATGTCCTCCTTCTGACACATGGCCTGCGCAACATACACACACACACAAAGGTACACACACACACATACACGCAAAGTCACGTGAGACCAGTTGTACAACAACAATATTAACAAAGATGACACTGTTCTTAAATAAGAATTAAATAAGAATTTATTTTGATTTTATGGCTATAGAATTGTTTAATGAGTGAGTGCTTCTGCTTCCTTTTACCAAGATAACTTCAACTTGGTGAATCTCGTCTACAATTGGACGATCGTTCCGCGGTTTAGTGTCCCAAAGGATACCGTAATGACAACCCTGGACAGATCGATAGTCCATAGTTTTTGAATTTACTAGTTATCACAAACGGTCTTGGAGTTACGATAATGAGAAGGGTGCATAGCAAATACGGTCGAGGACGTTAGCAGAGCAGGTGGCTAGCTAGGTAGCAAGGGTTGCTAACGTTGCTAATGTGATGTCCACTGATATCTACAACTGTTAGCTGCACATGTCCATCAGAAACTGTCACGTCCCAAACAGAGCTCTCAGAGAATTGTGCTTCCAGTTGTTGACAAGTTTTTTGTTGTTTTGTTTAGTGCAGCTAACAGCTGTAGATATCAGCAGACGTCACATTAGCAACCCTTGCTACCTAGCTAGCCATTAAACAGACACCTAATATGCTAACATTAACAACAAACCAGATGCTAATAAATAACTATCAAAAAATAATAATATATAATAATATAATATAATAATAATTCACTTATGCAACCATGAAGTTAGATAATGATGATTATTTTTGTGTCATTTGAAGTTATTTCTACTTGTGGTACATCCTGTTTTGTCTCCAGGGACAGAGGCGGCTAACTCAGTGGCAGCTAAATGGGTACATAAATAAATAAACATAAGCTAAATAAACACAATTAAAAGAAAACTTTTAATAATACAGAGATGTCTATTGCAAGTGCAGAAAAGGAAGCACAACCACGTGTTATTTAACGAATATGGATCCCGCAATCAAACAAACCTCGATAAAAACTCAATATAAAGTCCTCTATTGAAGAAAAAATCAATAAAATAAATCTTCAATAATCAGATTAACACACTGCTGCCGCAAAAACATGCCAACAATATTATCTGCGGAATTTTATGTCGGTCATTACACAGAGGAAGCAGAATAAAGTGCTGCTCTCAGTGCAGCGATGATGATAATAATAATAACATGCGGCTGCTGTGATGAGGCCACAATCACGGCTTGACTTTGCATTATTAGTAATCAATATCAATTTTAGCTCAGGGCAACAGCAGATCAGCTTCTATTTGCATCCAATCCACTTCACTGGCATTCAGCCCACACACACATAGACACATATACTGTGTATGTTAAATTTCACACACAAACAATCATTCATCCTAAAGCAGTCAGCAGGAGACGGAAACTGAATTGGAAGCTTGTTTTGCTTTGGTTTTTTCCGATCTTCCCGTGTTTATGGGTGAAGTGTTTATATACAGTCAAACCTCATGGGGTTTGTGTAGTTGCATATGTATTCATAGGGCACTGGAATAAACCAAAACTACAATCTCACTCACTCATGGACAATAGTTATACGACAGAACCTTGTATTGTGATGGATAATTTGGAGAAGTGTCAGGTTTAATGTTTAACCCTAAGCGTTCCTTTGAAAAACTTACTAATTTGTTCCTAGAGGCAGAAAATGTCACCTTCCCACCTTCCCAATGTCACCTTTACTGCTGTAAAAATAACATATATTAAGATTTTTTCCACTTTATATGAGTCAGTCTTTTCAAACTACTTCAGCCTGAAATATACATATCAAATATAATTACATGTTAGGCATTTTAACCATTTAAAGGCTAGTACGTTTATAGAACAATCAAAAACAGAATGGCAGAAAATGTCCCTAGGAACTCTAAAGGGTTCATTTCACTCCAGAGGAACAAAGGCTGTTTTTAATGAGAGAAATTGAGCATGAGGTCAATTTTGTGGCATATGATATCCTTTTTTATGACAAAATAAGGGACGTGCTTTTTATTAAATTGTCCTCTATCTTGTTCCTTTTAGGCGAGTAGTGATGAAAGATGTGAGTTTTGCTCCAGGAAAGGAACCTTGAGCCCCACACTAGAGGATAATTGGCCAGATTTTGGTCCCAATCTGGCCCTTCAGACAATAGTGGTATACCTTCCAATTTTAGGCTGGTTTGAACAGATTATCTGGCCAAATGATCCTGTAGTTTGAGGGATTAACAGATGAGATTATCATCGGAGGCATCAGTATTAAACATGTTATGATATTTATGAGGAAATGGCATTTTTGTATGAACTCATCGATCAGTAAAATAAGATTTACTCACTTCATAGTCAGGAAATCAGCGGTGATCAAGGATTCATCACGTTTTCCTAAAGCGCTTTGAAGTGTGTGTGTTTTAAAATACACACAGTCATGAAGTGTGTGCGTGTGTGAGCGTTGATGCTAATAGAAGCTTTTTTTAGGCCGCTGCTCTCTTCTTTGATGTCTTGCAAATTTGTGGGCGTGCGTGCATGTGTGTGTGTGTGTGTGTGCTGTAACCTCTTTGATGTCCCTCTGGTACTTGTTGTTCATCTCCTCCGACTTGATGAGGTCCTTGCGCGCCGTCTCCAGCTCCTGCTCCACCTCGGAGACGCGGGACGAGAGCGAGGACATGCGCTCCTTCATCTGGGCCAGCTCGTAGTTCTGCTTCTCCAGCAGATCCTGCAGCTCCACCACCTGGCTCGCCTCGTGCGCCGACTCCAGCGAGCCGTTGGACAGACGCTGAGAAGAAGAGAGGACATCATCATCGTCATCATCATCATCATTGGCTGGACAACAAAATCAATCTCTTCTTACAGGTGTGAAAAAGTAGGAAATCAAAAAGTGACTAACTGGGACACGTGAAGGCAAGCAAATCTGCCCACGAGCAACTTTTAAAGCTTAATTGTGCTTAAAAAAAAAAAAAAAGACACCTCCAGGCTTTATTTGGGTCAGGTGCCGCCTGGTGTTGTGTCACTTTTTGCACCGATCATACAAATGAAATGTAAAGTTTTTAATTAGAAAGCTCCAGAGGCTGCTGACAGGTGAATTTCATTATCATTGCGCAGCTGTTTTCCGCAGTTTTTATGCTGCGTTCGGCTGAATCGCTGCTGAATGGAGCGGCTTATTAATCATGGAGTGTCGCCGAGGTTCCCGTCTGACTCTCGTGGCCAAACGTGGGCAGCGCACAACGGAGCGCGGGGGACCTGTCGGGTCGGGTTCTGTCACATCAATTAACATGGTCGGTTTAAAGTGAATTTAGCTTCTTTTTAGGTTTAGGTTTAGAAATCCCTGGCAGTTTGAGGTTTTAACTTGTAAATAAAGGGAAAACTGCTCTCTGTCAAGAAATGTTAGTTTCTTGAAGTATGTTATTCACAAAGACTCCTCTTTGTTGCAGGTTTACAGAAGGTGAGGACAAATCAGTGCGACTGGAACGTATTGCTGAAGGAAAAATTTAAACAAAAGCCGTTGTGTGACAGTGAGGGAAAAACCACGGCTGAGCTGAAGCTCCTGAGAGCTTCACGGGTCAATATGCGCTCATCAATGGAGCTGCTCCCTCCCTCTCTGACCGCTCTACACCTGTCATGCCAGAGACGACCAAGTGCCGCGTGCAAATCCACCCGTCGCTTTTGCTCGACGTCTCTGTCAGCGTTTGTGACGGCACTGACACTCGATAACTGGCCCTCACTCTCACGACAAGGTCACCGGGACTGTCAGTCACAGAAGAAAGAGCAGTTTACACACGCAAACACCGCAGGTAATAAAACCTGCATTACACTTCTTTTTTAATCTGGAATATCGGCCCTGAAAAAACCAAATATCGGTCCACCCCTAGTCTCCATTCCATCTACTCAGGTATCTTTTGTAAGAAATAGAGTTGTGTAACCTGTGTTTAAATTAGTAATCAGAGGGAGGGATATTTGTATTCAGCTATGCAGATGCACGCGTGCGCCTGCATAATCCGGGAAGCGGAGGTCACTCTCACCTGTCTGAAGGTCACCTTCACAATCACGGGGGTAAATGTACAAATAAAAAAACCTATCAATTCAAGTCCATACTTGGCGATGATAGAGAAATTAACAGCGACGCAGTGTGTTTTTAGTCTAATATTTCATATCCTCGATCTAATCCGGCCCCCACACCACATGGAATAGATAGCAATGCTGCATGTGGACCATAAATAATTCAGAAGGACCATAATCTGGGTTTGATCGGCCCATATTTTACTGTTTCCTCATGTTTTGCCTGATATTAACTGACTTTAATTCCTGATCGTTTTCCTTCTGTTTTAAAACTAATCGTAGCCTCACCTTGTTGTGGACCTTCTGCTGAGCTTCAGTGCCGTCCAGCAGGTCCTCGCTTCCGTCGCCAGACGCCACTTTCCTCTGGATGTGAGCATTCTGTTCCCGTAAGGCCACAATCTGCATGACACAAAAAACACTGAGTCTTCACACACAAAGAAAAATCATCGATACGTTACTGCAGCCTTCATCCATACCATCATGTTCGTCCTTCTTATGCAATATCACTAAATTACAGTTTGTAGCTCAGTAGGAATTTCTCACGCCGTAAACGAGCTGCGTTTGCGATCACTGTAATCATCACGTCCCGTGGATGTCATGCCTCATTTCACCTCCTTAAAACAACTGTCCCCGAGTCATAAACCTGTCACGCGAGTGATGGACAACAGCAATAATTAATGTCGCGTCTCAACGGCGGCAGCGTTTGTGAACAGTCTTTCTCTCCGAGACTCTGCGGTGCCACCAGCACTTTCCAAAACAAGAGTCTCCACAATGTGAGAAAGTGTCAACTTCCTCCTCAGAGCAGCTGTGGAACGTGCTACAGTAAATCTGACAGTCACACTGACCCCGTGTGTGAGCCTGGAGGGCAGCACCTGGGTGGCATCACACTCCTCAGTTCAGTAAGCTAATCTACAAATCTTTTTAGTCATGATTAAATACGGTATTACAGAAAATAAAGATTTATTCTGCATTTATAACCTGCACCACCCAAAAAAAGATACATAAAATGTATGTATTTACACTAAAAACCTGGCATTAAAAACTAAAAGTAAATTAACATTTGATAGTTATGATTAATCCTGATGTTAAAAAGCTATATCAAAAATATTGCACATTAATATTATCAAATATTACATTATTATATTATATTTCAAAGCATTTGATGGAGGGGACATTTTTGTCCTAAAAGTAGAAAGTGTAACTTTTTTTATTGGCCCCTATAGCTAGAGAACTAAGCACCTGACATTAAGTTTCGAGTGTAATTCTACAGCCATCAACAGCCTGGATCCTTATTTTCAAATAAAAATAACAATTTCTTGGCAGAAATTTCTTTTCTGCCAATATTGTGGGATTTTTTGAACGTCTCCACGTCAGAGATCAAACACCGGCACCATCTGTGGCACAAAGGCAGCGTCTCATCATAAATGGAACAGAGCACACATGCGTCTCCAGCTCTGAAATTACAAAATTACAGACAAGGCACAAGTTTGCCAGACGCAAAAAGAACACGGCGATTATTATTATTTCTTTTTTGATGTTGTTGATTCACCTCTCATCAAAGGCAGACGTGTGACAGAGGAGCAGATGAGGAGCATTGTGATTCCCTTATCGTTGTGTAGCACCGCTGTGCTCAGAGGGACTGTCTGCAGTCATGTGATGAAGGAGAGATTGAAGGATGAGGATGGAGAGAATTGATGTTGTCAAGGTGAGAGCTGGGGGGGGCATGAAAGTCTCTGGTGCCACATGTTGCCACAAGTTTTTGCAATTTAAAGGTCCTGTTTTGTATCGTTTAGGAACAAGGTAAATGTATGGTATAAGGATGGACGGGTGACTGGACAGGTGAAAAGACGGACAGATGGTTGGACGGATGATGACAGAAGGACGGACAGATCTATGGGTGACAAACGGAACAACGTATAGACGGTTGGACAGATGGACGGATAGATGGCAGACGGATGGACAGATGGAAACATGGATGTAAATATGATTATGACGTAATAGCTTGCTGAACTAAACTCAGCTTGACTTTTTCCCCGTTTGTCGTAATATTAACCACCAGCGTCCGTTGTCTTGTATATAAATAAACAGCAAAACAACTGTTTATCCTCTCACACATTCCAGCTCAGTCTAAATGCCACTGTGTCAGCGGCAGTCACTTAAACACATGTGACTGCAGGAGGTCAAAGGCTGCTGATTTCATCGGCCATGATCGTGTTGTCCAAACCCTCACGGGGGGGGGGGGAGAGAGTGGCGACTCATTCCAGCACTTCGTTTCCAAATCAATTACCGGTCAGCTGGCCGTTCTCCCCGGAGCCTCTGGAGTGCGGACATTTCTATTCGGCAGAGTCGGGTTTAACTGCCTCAGCCGCCGCTGCCGCGCAGCCTAATCACTCATCTGCGCTCCGCTCTGACAGGTGTGGTGTTAACCATTTTACGGTAGGACGGGCCTCGCAGGCGCGCTCTATTGTCTTTCCAACCTTGGCTCCTGTATGTGTGTGTGTGTGTGTGCGATGTGAGAGAATCCGTCATCTGTCAGGCAACCAAGAAAGATTTTTGTCCAGGAAAAAAACCCAAGAGTGAGCTGTCTGTCACATTAAGATCTTACACCTTTCCACCCCCGTCTTGGATTGAGTCCACGAGCATCTCTCTCAAACACCTGAACACATCGTTAGAGTTTGTCTGAGAAGACACACTCGCCGTTCTCCCGTCTCCTTCACCCCTCTACACCTTGTCAGTTATACTTTGACCAGCTTCTCATTAAAGACACACTCTGTCCGCTCGCCCTCTCCGTCCACAAACCTCCCAACCTCTCCCCTCCTCCTCACTGACTCCTCCTGTGGGCCTGAGTGTCGTGTCACACCGGCACGTCTGACAGGCTGTGAAGTGCCAGCCTGAGGGTGAATTTTTGTGTGTGTGTGTGTGTGTTTTTTTTCCCTCTCAGCTGAAACAAGCCCATCTGCAGCCACAGAGCTGCTCTGCCACTTCTGCTGCCCTGAGGAGTCAGGAAGTTGAAGGAGGAAGGAGGAAGAGTGGCCGCTTTTCTGCCACTCCTACCACTTTTTACAGGTCTGGTGCCGATATCACAGCTTTTTAACAATCTACAAACACTGCAGATTGACAGACAGACAGGGACGGATGGATGGATGGATGGATGGATTCCTCACTCTTCTTCTGGTCACATGACGTTGGTGGTACGCGACTCTCTTTACAGCGATGTTGTGCGCGTCTGAACGCGGTTACGGTTACAAATTTTCAGACACTTTGGAGTCTGTGTTCACGAGCAGCACATACTCCTGGGTGCCACAGTTTAGTTCCGCGGCCAATTAACGTTGCTTTAAATCATTAATTGGCCGCGTTAATGTTGCCAGTTTTGTTTTCTCCCTCTCTCTTGTGTGTGCTGATCCTCGTGGAAAGCTGCCGCACACACAGCGCAGTTCTTCATAAAAAAATTATTTTGCAATTTTGGTCATATTAACATTACTTGGCACCGAATTTCAAAGCTAATTACTTACTTTGGGTTCCTGATCATCACATTTTTGTTCTATTTTTTGGGCATACCTTATTACTTTGTTTTATTTGCGTTTTTAGTTTATTTTAAAGTTAAAACTGGGTTTTTAACCTCTCGACTCAAACCTTTTCCTATTTTATTCCACCCCGTGTTGTATTTTACTGTTTTATTTGCATCTTTTGTTTAATTTCAAAGTTAAAACAGTTTTTTTGACTTTTTGACTTTAGACTTTTCCCCTGTGTTGTTTTGTATTGCTATATTTGCTTTAATTTTCTTTTATTGCAAAACACTACCTTGTATGAACGGTGCTATACAAATACATTTTATTATTTTTATTACTATCCACACATACAGAACACGCTGGGCTTGCAAGCGTTCTTTCTGTGATGTATTTAAGTGAAATACCATGTGGTGCCAACACGGGACGTTTTATTCTGAAAATCTCTCCCGGCTCTGCTGTGACCCGACACACAGCCGCTATTTTGGCTGTTATGGTAAACGTGACAGAAGTGGCTTCCTACCTCCTGATTGGCTGCTGTAAGCTCCTCCTCCAAGGCGGACACCCTCTCCAGTGACACCCGTAGTCTCTCCCGTACCTGAAAAAACAACAAAACACTCATCATGACTTGCTTATAAAAGTACAGTCGGCTGAATCACATTTCCCAACAGTTTCTGCAAAAGCTCTCGGGATCTTTTTCACCTGGGAGGAAAAGACACCTACTAAAAACAAGAAAGAAAGACAGAAAGCGCTGTCCTCTCTTCCTTTCTCTTCCTGCACGAAAAACACTTTTCACCAAAGTAGCGTTGTGAGGCTTTGATTGCTTTTAAAAGCATCAGTTGCCGGGAGAACGTTTTCATATTTCGACGCTCTCCTCCTCTCCTTCACTTCGGAGAAGGATCTCAGAGGACACTCGTCCTGCGACTGTGATGGAGCAATCACTTCCACGTCTCCACACCCCGCTTCTGTTAGTGTAAGCTCAGCTGCTGTGGCACAATATGAAGCCTGATCATATTGATGCTTTTGATGCTTGTTGTATTTACTATGTAAAGTTTATACATGATTTGTTTTCATTCAAAAAAAAAATAAAAGTACAGTCACAAAATGCAGATTAGAGAGGTAGACCATATGGGTGTTGTTCAATAAGTGTTTAAATTAAGGAACGTTGTGTATAGTTTATGATTATCATGTAAATTGTAAGTAAATTGGCCAAAATAAAAAAAAATAAAACAAACAAAAATTTATCACATATCAGCTACTCTGACCAAAGGGACCACAGCAAATCCCATAATGACCTTTACTAGATATATTAAACTTAGTAGTAAAATAATGAGTATGTCAAATGTTTAGAAGTTCGTCAAAAAGCCTCAAAATGTCCGCCTGGACTTTTTCTTATTTTAACCATAAAAAGGACCAGAAAATGTCCAGTGACTAAGTGCTTTTGCCCATTTTTCAAGAATAAAGTTCAATATCTGGCAGTTTTTTTCAATTTACTGTCATTTTAAAATAGTGTACTGACAATATAAAGTGAAGGAAAACAAAAAGTTATATTAAAAAAACAAAAACAAAACACTGTAGTTGTACTCATAACTTCCAACCAGTTTGAGCGCAAAATATACAGCCTAGAAGAGCATCAGACTTTCTGAAGTAATACCAGCGTGGTTCATCAGAAAAATAAGACAGTGTTTGTTGTTTTGTTTGGAAAACAGAGAACATATGTGCAAACAAATCCGTCCTTTGTGCTCACAATCACGACAACCAAGCATCTGCAAGTATTTCGGGTTCTACAACTTTGGGGTGAAAGTAACAACCACTCGGCACACACAGACGGGTAACGCAACAAGCGTTAGAATCATAGTGTACAAGTGATGTTCGTGTGGCATGTACAGTGTTTCGGACAGACTTACCTTCTCATCGAGGGCTTTGTGGTGTTCAAACAAGGACTTGAGTGCTTTGAGGACCTCGACTTCACTGGACACTCCTGACGGAGACTGAGCCTGCCGCTTGACCACCGTCATGCGAAGCGACCGCTCGTGTCTGGACACCAGGCACTCCAGATGTTCCAGCAGCAGCTGAGGAGGGATCACACATTTTTAGCTCGAGTTCGAGTCTGTTGTTAAAGAAAATGGCAAAGGATTTGAGAGAAACCGGAACACAGTCCAACACATTTTTAAAAGTGAAACCCATGTTGAGACATTTCCAAACATTTTCACAGGTGGAAGTGAGGAAATTCTCTACAGGAGGGAAATGTCTGCAGGAGTGTGTTGAAAAAAAACCGGCAGAGTGCCGTGCAGACTTTATCAGGCAGACAAGAGAAAGGACGACGCTCTGTCTCCTTTGAGAGGGTCGTCCTTTCTCTTGTCTGCCTGAGACAGTCGCACCGGCAGCTCTCGTGTCTACATATGTACAAGTACATCCTCCAGAACATTAAACACAAACAGCCCACAGCTGAATCAATCAGAGAATCCGAGTCTTTACTCTGAGCTCTGCCGTCAGTTATGCCTCCAGGATGCAAAGAACAACACTCTGATCAGATGCAGCGACTATTTCCGTCTTCCTTTCACAGTTCACTGAGTCTATGAATCTGAACCTGCACATCACTTGTCTCTGGTGATTCTCCCAAACAGCCACACAAAGTCAACCTGTATTTCCCGAGTAGTGCAAGAACTTAAGCTTGGAAAAGTGCCGTTAGGGGATGACCGGTGGGAGTGGGTTTCAAAGTGTAGTCTGCTATTGCTAGTTTTTCCACACTTACAGATCCTGCCTTTAAATCTTATTTGCAATGTAAATAAATGGTCATCATAAAAAATTCTTTAATTACGAAGACACTAATCACCATTTACCTAATCCGGCAGTGTTAGCCCGTTATTGCTTACTTTTCCAAACAAGTAGACCCCAGCTTTAATAATAGAGCATCAAAACCAAACTAGTGTCAAAAACTTAATTAACTTAATTAAAGTTTCATCTGTGGATTTGAGGTGATAATAAAGTGACAGAGTGAAAATGATGAAATTGTCCGTCTGGGTTACTTCCTTGGGCCTCATCTCTCCTTTTCAAAGTTGTTATTCTGCCAACATCGGCCTCCATCCATCGGTAAAAAAATAAACTATCCAGGCTTAATCAGCGCTGGGATGGAACAGCAGAACAGCAATGTGTGCTTTACTGCCACCAAAAAAAACCAAAAAAAAACAAAAGAAGTAATTGAAGAAACAAGAAGCTGGTCCTGTGAATGTCTTCAGTTTAAAAATATATACTTTGAAGAGGCACTGCGGGGCAACAGTGCAATTTGGACGTTTCACTGATGAGCAGCCATCCATGTAAAGTTGTAAAATAAGAGTGAGAATGTTGAGGCAGGATGTGGGGAGCTGATGAGTTATGGTCGGGCATTACAGTGTGCACGGCTGCTCCAGTGTGTCTGCAGCCTTCAAACCGTAGCCCGTCAGATTATCTTAAGCTTCCCCTGGATGCCGTCTATCACTGTGTGTGCAGCACTTTTTTTTGATTTTCATTCTCTTTTTTTTTTTTTTTTTTGGGAGCCGACACAGAAAATGTGGGGCAAGGCTGTAAAACTCGTGGCATTTGAAGAGCACAAGTTTGACATCAGGGATGGATGTGTCATTGTAATCTTCATTTCTGGATGAGAATGTCAAAACAGCTGCAATGCAAGATAGCGATGGCAGTGGGGCGGCAACTAACCATTATTTTCATCATCGACTGATCTGCCGATTATTTTCTTGATTGATCAAGTACTCGCTGGTCCGTAAAATGTCAGAAAATGTTGAAAAATGTTCAACATTATAGCAATTAGCTATAATATTAGCTGCATTACTATCTGCGACTAACGTTAGGAATGTTAATAGCTAGGTAATCAGCTAAATCAAATTAGCACAGCTGCAATCCAAATTAGCTATGTCATTAGCTTCATTACTAGTGACAACACACGTTGGCAATGTCATCAGCTGTGACACAAGATACCAATATCAACAGCTACTTTATTAGCTACGATGAAAATAAGCTACACCATTAGCTGCATTGCAAGTTAGCAGTGTCAATAGCTAATTAACCTTAGCTAACACAAGTTAGCTATGTCAATAGCTAGTCAACCATCTGTAATACAAGTTAGCTATGTCAAAAGCTACTCTATTTACTGCAACCAAAGTTAGCAAAGCTAACTATCAGCTAAATCGATAGCTAGTTAATCATTTGAAACACAAGGTTTGCAATTTTCAGGGTTCATGAACAGTTCAGTTGGTTCTTTGTTGACGGTGCGGCGTGCAAACATGCGTTCTCACCCTCGTGTTGTTCCTCTCCGCTTTGAGCTCCGAGATCTCCTCCTCCTTCTCCAGCAGCTGCTCCCTGCAGGCATTCAGTTCCTTGGTCAGCGCGGCGAACTCCTGAACAACAGCAATAAACAAAAGAGAAGAGAAAGAGAAGGGAAAACAACATGGGTCAGCATCATAAAACACTCTGCGGCAGGGCTGCATTTCATAAAGACACAGTGATGCAATACAATATTATAACAGTAGAAGGGTTAGAAGCTTTCTGAATCATCACAAAGAATGCAAACTGGTAGTACCAGACAGACAGACAGACGATATATATATATATATATATATATATATATATATTATGAACAATATATATAAAAGAGCCACCAGGGGGCTGGTTGCTTATGGATAAATTATAATTATAAGGTCAGCAAACATTTTCCTAAAGGTCTCAATTACTAATTTTAGGTCTTCTCCAAGAAAATGTGGTGTCAATTTTGTTCCCATTCAGAAGAAAACAATCAATAAAGCACAAACTTCTGTTTGCAAAACACCAAACTGTGAATCTCGAGGCTTCTAAATGGGAGTTTAGATTCTCATGATGACGTCATGACTGGAGACTGCTTCATATACAATCGAAATATTGACTGCTCTGCACCAAAAATGAACTGCCTCTATAATGCAAATACATTTATAATACAAAATGAAATAACTATAATTTGAATACGATCGGTAAACAATCTCCGACACTGAAATAGGGAGATAAAAACCAACGACAAAGTAAATGCCCCTGTGTTATAAAACTGTTTTGCATTAAAGTGTGATTTGAAAAATGATGAACTCGCCAGCCATAACCGCTATATAAATGAGTCGTAGGAAAGAAAAATGAGAGAAGAAGAAGAAGAATCTTGGAGAAGTTTGTTTTTGAAAATACTTCCAAATAGATCTTCGATTTTGGCCTCAAAGCCGGAAAGTTCTCGCTTCAAAACCTGGTTTGACTTTAACATTTCATTCTGAAGTAATTGAGAAATTAGAAGATTACAATATGCTTATAAAAAAGAGTCTCATAAGCGGTGATCTGACTTTGTGAATGAACATTGATATTCAAGAGCCTGTTCACTACTTGTCCTTCAGGAGACAAGGACAATAACTCCACGGCGCTGCGACGACAACACTGTGTCTTATCGTCCAACAGCGAATCCTTATTGATCTCACAAGAGCGACAAATCCTCAGCAACAAAGACACCACACACTTGTACAAACCTCCACATCGCCACATCGACTGCAAGTCAAGTGGATTTACAGTCTGTGATCAAAGACTAGATTTCAGATCTACGGTCCTTGGAACGTTCAGCGGAAGCAGAAGTCTCTATTAAATCATGGGATAAAAGTGCGAACCTGCAGGTTTCGGTCAAGTCTCTGGTCGTTGACGAGTAAAGGTGGTGACATTTATTATTATTTGTGGATCTGAGGACAACACGTAGCAGTCACATATCTTAACCGATATGTTATATAATAGTGGTTAAGAACGAAGAATGGCGTGCTATCAATACCGATATCACAAACCGATACCGATATCAGTCTGTTACGATACCACTTTTTTTGTGTCCGATGCCGACCAAAAACTCGATTATCAACCTTTTTTTGGGTGTATACAGTAATTTTTTAATTGATGTTCCAATTAGACATTTTGTGGCTTAGTGTAAAAAGTAGTATATATACAGTATATGTACAATTTCGCAAATACTCAGTATTTCAATATCGTGCTAATATCGTATTGTGGTGTCTCTGGCGATTCCCATCCATATTTTAGGGTATATACATATTTCGAAAGATGAATTTTCACAGATTACATAGTATTTTGCAACATAGAGATATTATCGTATCACGATCTAAATATCGTGATATTGTATCGTGGTGTTTCTGGCGTAAATTGAAGCTTGCGTCATGTCGTAAACCGCCCACATCCCTTTTACCAAAATCCATAAACCATCCCTTTAATGTCCCTGCCTGTACCTTCAAGATCATAAGTACATTAATGATTTATGATTTCAGCAATGAATGAATCCAATCACTACCGCACAGTGAAAGTTATCTTTCTGAATTCAAGATGAAACAATAACGAGGTTTGAACTTTAATGTACTGGACCCGATTCAAGTGCAACTTAATCTAAAGACGTAACGTGGACAGAATACCAAGTGGACTTTCAACCCGATTACACTGAGATCATTTAATTATCTCACTTTCTACTTATATATTAACTCTCCCGCAGAACAGACGACGTCCACTGAAGGTCACGCGACGTGTTTCACACCTTTGTCAAGGATTAAAAATACATATAAAACAGAGTTAAATAAGCAAAGTTGCTTTTCATGTTTCACTTGTGAGAGCAAAACACAAACAAAACTGTGAAAACTGAACTCATTTGATGTTCATTGAAATGTTTCCACTGATTTCTCTTCAAAGATGCGTTTTCTACCTCAGCCGAACGTTATATTTTATAAACGTCCAACGGGCAAAAGGCCTCGCGAGTCTTTCCATAAGTCAAGACAAGCTGATCCATAAAAACTGCAACAACCAACTGAGCAAAGAGCTGCACAATGAAAGACGACACAAGTACAATAAAAGTTACAAATAAAAAAAGGGAATCCACATCAAACAAGAAGCCAAAGATTAACCCGCCAGTTGCCATAGCAACAGGAGAACGCATAGCATTGCCATGCAGAGTTGACCTGCAGTCAAGTAGTCCAGCTTGAAAGACAAAAAGAATGTGTACTCACAGAATCTCGCTCTATATATATAAAATAATGATGAAGTGTTCCTGTTTGCTGCCTGAGGCCAACCCGGAGGTACAATTATATTGAATAGGCAGCAGAATTCAGTAGATATAATAAGTTAATGCAATATAATGTCCATTTTTATTAAGTCTATCCAACTTAAAAGGAAAATAAACAACAAAGTGGACACAGGTTTGATTGATTTTTGTGGAATTATTTAACACACAGTCAAATTGTCGATTATATATCATTCTTTTATTTATTTGCATAAATCATATTCTTCTTCACATTTTCATTTGAGAGTCATTTGTAAATCTTTCATTCCAGGACAGTCAGGGTTCTCAAACCTTGGTTGACATCAAATTCAAAGACTGTCCAATTTTCTCAAATTCAAACACCGAATGATGATCCTTGTCTTGCCTCATCACGCCAGTCTTTGTAATTTTCTTTGGTGAGCCAGAGTTAGGGAGACTTTCTTTCTTACACAAAATTCAAGCATTTTCAATGACTCAAAAACTTTCAAGGGCCTTAATTCACAAACCTTAAAGGATTTCAAGCACACGTGGGAACCCTGTTAACCTAACCTAACCCTTACTTTAACCTGACCACAATTCAAATCTCCCAAAGTCCTAAACCGAAACCAGTTCCTCAAAAAATTTGGTTCTGGGTCATTAGAACCAGATTTTGGTCTCCATGAGGAATACTGGTCCTTCTAAGGTCAGAGCTTACACCAGAAGAAATACAAGTTCACACACACTTGTGCGATTTTCATTTTAATTTATTACTTTTAACTTCACAAACTTTCAAAGACTTCTTCCTTCCTGTATATTGTCGTTAAATTTGAGGCACAGTGAAACTGTGGTTTTACTTAAATGATTCATATTCGTCTCATCTTGGGAGTCATTTGTAAATGTTTCATTACAGGGCCCAGCATTTCTTTGCCTCGCTGCATTTCGCTCCAAAAGGAATCACCACGTCTTAGTTTTTAAATAATAAATAGCACAAATTGTATTACATTTGCTCAAAAGACTGAAGAATCCCAGCAGCATCTACAGAATCTCTCTCTGGAGCGACAACACCACCTCCTCCCAAGGGCCACGCTGTCAGGAACTGGAGAGATTATGGGTTGTGGATTAAACAGCACTTCACATAAACTGCAATGTCTCCCCAAAAACAACTAAATTTAAGTCAATTTCTTCAGTGAAATTGTGCCATTAGACTCCCGCTGCATCACGACACTGAAAAAAGATTTTGGCGAGCTCATTTTTACAAACGCCGTCTCACGCTAGCATGTTGACACCCGTTTTAATTAACTTTTATTCACAGGCAAACGCGACACACACACAGAGACAAAGTGTAATGATTTAAAAACATCAAAGGGCCTGTTCAGACAGGCAACATAAACCAAATCCTCTCGAGGTAATTAGCTAATAAATTCTAATAGCATTTTTTTTTTTTAGCATTTCTTGATTAAACAACTAATTCAACAAATGACGGGAAAATGACCTCAACAGTCTTTCTTTCCTACCAAGTGTTAGACAAGAAGATTAATTCCACAGCAAAAAAAATCTAGTGTTTAAGTAAAACACGGAGCTAGAGCTTCATTAGCTTAGCCCAAAAGTGCTAGTTTAGCTGTCTGCTAACATCCACACACAGCTAAAATTTGTGTTTCCAAAAAATGACGATTTCATATCATGCATTTTTTGCCAAGATATTGATGATAAAACTGCGATAAAACTCCAAACACACTTTACTTTATGTCAGATAACTATAAATTGTGACGTCCTGGAAAGGCTGGAACGATGGCTGGAACTCCCCCTTGCCACATTTCTTCCAGTATTTCTTTATTCTTTGGAAATTCGCTTTAAATGTGAAACACGTTTCAATGGAAACCTATGGAAACCGCATATCAACATGAAAACAACGGCACTTAAGCAGCATCGCCGCCAGTGTTTCTTCACCACACTGAATAATGCACAACACAGAGAATGTAGAAATCCTGAAGTTTGAATCATATTTATACGTAGTCCCTTGTCTCCAAGAAAAAAAAACAACACAACCTGGTGAATTTCGTATTCCCAGAACACTCGGACTCCTGGCACCGCGCTCATAAATAAGCTGCAAATGGAAGCGAGCGCGCCGCTGTAAATATACGAGCACAGGGTGCAGAAGAAGACGACGAGGAGAGAAGTTGGAGTCGAGGCGCGTAAATAAAGAAAAGGTGAAGCTGCACAAGCCGGACCTTTGCATGACAGCGGGATTTCACCTCTTTTACAAGTGAGTGGTGTAATGTAGAAACACCACATAGAATAACTACACAGTTATTCTGTTAAGACACTGGATTTACATCCCTAACCCAGGTTAAAAATTCAAGGACTTTGCAGGACCAATTCCCTTAAAATTTAAGGACCAAATGTGCTGACACAGCTTAGGATGTGAGGGCTGCTTCGCCCGCTTTGAAGGGCCTTCAAATTTCAAGGATTTCAAGGACCCGTGGGGACCCTGTTAACTCCGTCAGTGATTTCAACCAGTCAATGCCTTACCCTAAAAAACAAGGTTGTGCCTCATTTGGACGAGGTTTTGGTCTCCATGAGGACCACTGGTCCTGTGTAGGACAGTGTTTATGCCAGAAAAGGTCCTAAAAAGAGTACAAATACAGGTTTTTACACACTGTGTGTTGTAGAGTGCTGAGGCTCCGAGGACATTGATTGGGAATCTCCCTCAGGAGGAGCGATCAAAGTAACGCTGACATTCCTCGATGTCACCAGCTGCTGCCCAGCTGTGAGTTTCACCAACAAAAGCACAACTGCAGTTAATGATGATTAGGATGTTCTAATTACGGATTGATTGTCGACTATTTAATGAGGGGAAAAAAAACCCAAAAAAACGAGAACAACAACAACAGCGTGTTGGGCTGAATGCAACGTTTCTGTTCCAAGTGTTACTGCTTTACTTTCGAGTCCGTTCAAACGAGGTATGAGGCGATACGATGCTGATGGTCGTCAGAAATATTGGGTTATACTGTAGGAAAGAAAATAATCCAATCTAATACTCGATCACTGAGGACAGACTTTAAAAATGTAAATAAAAAGCAGAAAATGCATTTTAATCTCAGCGTCACGCATAAGAATCTTGAAGGCTCCAAAATCACAATTTGACCGGCGACATGATGAAGTTCAGCGGCTCCTATTGAACAATACCAGCTGTCAATCACTACATCGTCCTCCTTTTCTCCTTTTAATGGACCAACAGACTTTAAACTAGCAATTGAGACTATTAAATGGTCTATAGTCTTGATGACCACTCAAATCTTTGTTTATACTACTTTATACTATATATTTTCCCATTGACTTCTATTCAATGGAACTTTTTTGTGGGCAGCAGAGTTGCCATTTTCCATTTTGGGAAAATGCTCCGTTTTTTGTCAACTTTTTAAAAGAAAACTATATCATGTGCAGTTTGGAGTTAAAATGGCATCAATCATTCCTCATTAAAAGAGTTTGAGCCGAGGTTTCGCTCCGACACTATTTCACCCATGACCTCCTGGACCACGAAACCTAAACACCTGCTTCTCCACACTTCTCATTACCTGTGCAAAGTGCCGAGCACTGCATTGTGTCAGACAGTGTATTATGTGTGAGTTTGCCTCGAAGCTGAACCAAAAATAAAGCTTTTCCTTTTTTTGGGGGAGGAAATTGGAGGTGAGCATCTCCTGCTATGCCCTGCCAGTTGTGCGTGACTCTCAGGAGAGAAGTTGGTGATGTGACTGACAGTCTGCTGACTCACAAATAATAACACAAAGCTATGAGATGATGCTACCTTCCTGTCCAGCAGCCAAGATCTAGAGAAAGGTATAAATATATGATGAAATCTGAAATCAAAGGCAAATTTTTATGTGTGTAAAATTTGGGGTTGGGTTAAAATTTTTCTGACACATCGATTCATAAAACCCTAAGATGGACCGTTTAATATATGACTCTGGTTGTGGGTCCAAGCTGGTCTCACAGCGCCCTCTATTAGACATTTCTGTAACTACTTCAAACTGTCTAATGCGCTTCTAGGCTGCATATTTTTTTTAAAGCTACTGGGTTTTCAAGGTGTATTGTCGAGTTATCTTAAGTAAAAAGTAGATTAATGTAAAGACATTGGCGTCAAATTATAACGTTAACTACGGCTGCAGCTAACGATTATTTTTCATAATAAAGATAAATAGTATTTCTCTATTATTTGGATTTGGTCCGTAAAATGTCAGAAAATGTTAAAAAGTGTTCTCAAATGTCTTGTTTTGTCGCAAACCAAAAAGTGTTAATGATTTATTTGTCATACGGAACAAAAAATTGACAATATTCACATTTAAGAAGCTGAAAAGTCAAACAAAACTTGCTTTAATTATCAAAAGAAACTCCTCAAACCTATTAATCGATTATCAATATTACCCTAATGTTAACGTTTTATTTTTTTAAGTTGGAAAAATCCAAATGTTGGACAATTTGCTGCTTCAGACCTTAGAAAATCAGAGCTCAGAACGTTCACATTTTACTCCAAATAATTTCATAATTTTAGACAAAAAAAAAAGTTCTCTGTAGCTGCACCACAGCGGGGAACCAGGAAGAGACGATGAGAATCGAGCAGGGACAGAAGTCTCATTATGATATTTGTACTTTCTCTTTGACTCTCACACAGCACAATTTTTACAAACACTCACGCACACAGATCTTAAATATTTGATAAACCGTGTTATATTTACAGCGTGGGACCAAAGGGAGGACGGGACAGAAGGAGCCGATGAATAAATGATGACACGAGACTCCCGACGTCAATACGAGCGCCGCGTTTACCACAGGTGGCAGATTTATTTTGGAGAGTGACTTTGCACTGTAAAATTACCATGATCAAATTTACACACTGAAATCAGATTAGTGAAAACTGGCCGCTGTGTGAAGGAGATGAATACATTACACCATGACACACTAACCCACTCATTGTGTCTTCAATGCATTTCTATTTTGTCTCATCTTTTTGTTGCTGAATGTATTTTACTATCAACACATCTTTTTATTTTACTGTCAAAGGTACATAATATACATGTGGAGTATATACATTTTGCACAATCAATCTTAGTAGGTATTGTGAGTGTTGTTAGGCCCGAAAAAGTCTGAATTCTGAGATTAAAGTTTGAATTCTGAGATTAAAGTCTGAATTCTGAGATTAAAAAAGTCAGAATTCTGGGATTTAGGTAAAAATTCTGAGAAAAAAGTCACTATTCTGAGATTAAACAAGTCACTATTCTGAGATTAAAAAAGACAGAATTCTGAGACTAAAGTCTGAATTCTGAGATTAAAAAAATCTAAATTCTTAGATTAAAATCTGAATTCTGAGACTAAAATCTGAATTCTGAGATTAAAGTCAGAATTCTCAGATTAAAGTCAGAATTCTGACAAAAAGTCCCAGAGCTTTAAACCAAACTTGTCTGAAGCATTTTTATGGTTAAAATAAGCAAAACTAGTCCAGACGGACATTTTGAGGCTGGGGTGTTAAAGGGTCAAGTTGGGTAAGACTGCAGCAACTCCAAACACGGAAAAGACTAAAAGACTGATTCTTCTGAACTTAGAAGTAGAAAAAGTAGGAAGTCAGGTGCCAAATTATGTGGAGTGCACAACAACAAAAACATCAGCAGGCCTCCCAGGGCCGGCCACTGCCAGCTACTGTACATTCTTGGCAGATATTGTGCTGACAAAGCTGGATTTGTCAAGAGACTCCAGATCGCACACGGAGGAGCCACAAAGGCCACGAGGTGCGCTCACTGCACCAAGTTTCAGCTCAGCCGGTGGACTCATTTCCCTCAGCTTTAAATATTCAGAGGGGTTATCTACGCTGGGCTGAGCATCTCTTCTCCATCACGGCTACACGAGCCGGCGTATGTCGCAATGACATCCGGCGTACTTATAACGTGAAGGAGCGACACCAACTCCACTGGCAACGGAGCTGCTACTGCTCACACAGTACCAGGAGAACCCTTGAGAGGACGATGAGCAACATAAATATTCCAGTATTCAAGGACATCATCGTCCTTTGATTCCTTGAAGAGAAACTGGCAGGTTGTAAAAAAACAACAACAAAAAACAACAACCCATCATTGCTTCAAAGAGCCACTCAAACAAAAGAGCGTACAGTAGAATATCTCAGTACATATGCAGACTTTTTGTCAAAACATCAAGCTACAGTAGATTGGATTTTTATTGTGTCTTCAACGTGAATGGCAACACGCCTCTCTGATTTAACATCTCTTTGAACATGTCCTCTAAAAAATCCCTATAAAATCTAATTGCACATCCCAGAAGGAGAGTGTTTATGCCCGACGAGCGGCGCGGAAATTAATCATCCACTATTAACCGTTTACTTAAAATGACCCAGTAATGGGGAGAAACCAGTGGACTCTCCCCTTTGCTTGAAGAACACATTGATTTCCCTTCGCCTGATTGCCTGTGATTATTTTTGAAAGTGGACAAATGGTTTTATAAATGAGCTGCAAAGACAAAAGAAGGACAAGGACAGTGACTGGTGGCCGTGAATCACACAGTTAGGACGTTACATCGTGTCGCTGCCCTGATCTACGTAAATTAATATAAAATAAACATACATGATTTACATTCTCTACTTTTTACTTTTTACACTTAAAATGTAGTGCTATTTTAAAGGATTTTAATGTCTTTTAACATGTTTTTATTATGGTTCTAAATAATAAACTGTATATTCAACATGCTCAAAATTCAAAAGGCCCAATTCACATACCAAAATTAAAGGTACGCTTTCTAATTACGCATAAAGATACGCAAACAATTCAGGCTCGAATTGAACCAATGACTCAGCCAATCCAACTTGGCATTTACATACATGTTAAAAGTCCGATTTTAGTCAGGCTAAGACAATAATTTGGTTTTATTAATGTCACGACCTAAACACATTAGTCCTACTAAGTCTTAGTCGGACTAACATACCTGGATAATGCGTTTCATAGTCCGATTACTCCCGCATGCATACGCTCGACTTGGCGTTCTGCACATGCTCCATAATGTCGTGCTAGAAACCTGACATAACAAACCTGACAATAACATAACTAGTGGACGATGCTGGATTAGTCCGACGACAGCGCAGACATGTACAGCAGATTAAAATCAAAGGGGAAAATGAAAGGTCACTCGGGATGTTTGTGTGAATCCATGTGTACAAGAGAGTGTGTGAGGGCGTTGAGGGAAGCCGCGGGTGTGATTTACCATAACCTTTAGCCGGCGAGGAAAGAGGGGTCATCTCTGTGCTGTAAAGGCCCCTTGAGGCCAACTCATAAATCCCGGGGTGGAAATTACAGCCTGACAATTTACTGCCCTTCCAGTGCTTAATAACTAATTTTGATCCCTTTGAACTCAGGTATGAGGACACACACACGCACACCGCAGCTCACAACATTAGCCCCAGGCTACAACATCTGACCTCCAAAATTCAAAAATGATTCAATTACAAACCACATCTTCAAACCAAGAAATTTAGCTGGGCCAGACATTTTCCTGAGGACACGTTTAAAAGAGTACATCAAAAAGGGCATTAAAAATAATATAAAAGAACTAGCAATACAACTATTTTGGACGTGCCTGTCCTTCGTACGCCTCCGAGTGCGTAAAAAACAGTGCACAGTATTAGCTGTTACTATTTTAAATGAAAAAATCTCATCTCTTTTGTTCCTCTTTGAAATGAGGCAAACATTATGTCATATACGACCCACAAACATCTCAAAGTGCCTTTAACGTGCCCTGGTGGAACCCCCATTTGAATAGGCTGGAAGTATAGGATATATACCTATATATATGTATATTTATGTAAGTGGGGATTAGTTAGGATTAGTAGCTGAAAGTGCTTTACCAGATAAATAAAGTTGGACAGGATTTGGAGATTTTCAAAATTCCAAAAATGAAGAAGACTAGCGTCCTTCTCGTCGCCATGGTTGCACAATCCTGTGCATTTAACCTCTGGGATACTACAGGACCCTGACGCGTGGAAGTACACCAAATGCTTGAGACCTCTTGCAAGGCTGGTTTTCCACAAACAGACAGCAGGGGGCAGACAACCGAGCCTCGACCTGGCTACCCTCGAGCCGGCACTTTTTTTCTCAATTCCCAAACTTCTAGCTGAAGACGCCTGTAATTGATTGATTAAATTAATTGCAAATTAATACTGTGAACAGCGAAGTGGAGACACTCTCACGTATGAGTGATCCACCTGGACTCAGGGCTTTGTCCGTGTGGACCACTTCCTCAGGGAGGAGGTCAAGGTCGCGGGTTAAGAATCAACTCATCTCGAGATGGATTATTTGGCTTTCGTTGGGGGAAGCGAGAACAATCCAATAGACGTCCCATCCCCTCTTCAAGAACTCACACTCTCAAGTTGACACGTTGATAAATTGATGTGAGTCCGTTGCGCGGTGATCGTGGACCCTTATTAAAAAGGTCAGGTTTTTTTTTTTTAGCCTCTGTTTTTTTTCCACACTCTTCATTTTGTCCACAGTCACATTTGGGCATCCAGGCGGCAAACGGAGCCGCGTATCGTGGCAGGAAAACACCGGCGGGAAATGTCACATCGTCCATCATTTATTATCCACGCCGAGCAAAACGCACAGGGACAAAACAGCTTATGTGTGAGCGTGTGGCTCATGTGCAGTGACTGTCATTCACCTTGTGGGGAGAGAGAGAGAGAGAGAGAGAGAGAGTCGGGGGAAGATAATTCCCATGACTGACAAACGCTGCATCTTATTCATGTGGGAAAAGGAATTAGTGCTTTGCCAATGGGCTGCGACAGACAATTATTTTTTGCCTTATCAATTAATTCTTTGGACCCTGTTGTTTTCAGCTTTATTTCCGAGCAGGGAGAGTCAAGTTGGAACGACCTGGAGGCGACCGAGTGACTAGAGGGGCGTGGGTCAAGTATGATATACATCAATAAACATATTTATGATGCAAAACGAATCTATAAATAACAAAAACTGACATAAATAGACGACTTATAGGTGGTGGGGCCACATAAAATCGACTTTAGGGCCAAATTTTGCCCGTGGGCCATGAGTTTGAAACCTCCCATGATAAACAATTGTTAGGGAAGTTAAGTTTCTCTTTTATTAGCCGACATACAGAGAGAAAGATGGGATACAGTACACTTTAGTACTGTCAAGTAGCATTTATAGAATTCAAAAAAGGAAAAAAAGGCACTCTGTCTTCACGAATAACCTGAAAAACAGCCTTTGTTACTATGGCAACTAATCCCTAAACCTAACAGGTAATTAAAGGTATTCCCCCCCGTTTTTTTTAAATTGTTATGACATTTCATTCATCACGCAACCTTCTAAATGTTTTTTTTTAAGTGTGTAATTTCTCTACTCACACGAGCTCCTGCTAATTTTATCCACCTACTATTGTTATCATTAGTTGCCATGGCAACAACTGTTTTCATTAATTTTGTGCAAACCAGTAGAAAAAGAAAAAGAACGTTTTATTTCATTTCACATTATTTTTTGGTGTCACATTTGTTTGTGTTTATATGTAAAAGCTTGATTATATTTTCATTTTGTACATATACAGTACATATATGTTCTAAATTGGGTTTGACTTTAGACTTTTCCTTTTCATCCCACCCTGTGTTGTGCATTATTGTTGCATTTGCTTTTTAAATTAAATTTTCCTTATTGTGAAGCACTATATGGATGTTGCTATACAACTAAAGTTTAGTATAATTATTAAGTATTATAGTAGTAGTAGTATTATTTACTTAAAAAAACCTTTTTAAATTGTAGCGACTACATTCATCCCAATTTCCTGCCACTGCTTGAGGTAAATCTACTATTTCCTCGCATTATCACAAGGTTCAAAATGACTAATTCCTTAAAAACATAAATCGTGGACTGTGGATATGGACGTTAAAACAAACCCTAAAAAAAGCCACTGAACGAGAAACTTCTGAGTTGTACTGAGAATCAAAAAAACCTGCTACCACAAGCGGGCAATTCAGCGCGGGCGGCGCTCCACTTTTGGAAAATTCATCAGACGAGCGGGCGGGAATTGCAGAGATTACAGCGGGAAAAGAAAGAGACAGCGCTGGCTTTGTAGCGCCGACTATTCCATCTCCGTCCAAGGCCGATAGCGGCCAGTGAAAACCACAATAAAACAAAAACACCCTCTGTGCATCAGAGAAGCGAAGCGTCTGAAGTCCGGTTCTCTGAGATGACGATCAAGAAAACCCAAAGCTTCATTGCTGGAATCTTGAAAGGGACAGGAAGTAAGAAAGTAAGAAAAAGCACAAATACGGAGCCAAATCTGTGAGCGATTCCCTCTCAATTGTTCATTTGGACGTTGAATGAACCGTGGCATGAAACAGAGGGGTTTGTACTCTTTTGGCCTCCTCACATTTCCTTCTCCTCGTGTTTTGTGGCCTTGGTGTTTTCATGGAAGGCTGAAAAAGTGACCTCAGCCTCTCTTAAAGGACGCCGTCCAAGAAATCCAGAGACATAAAAACTTTTTTTTACAACCTCTGCGTCTCTCAGGAATCACCCGTTAACATTTACTTTATGACGACACCGGTGAGGGCGCACACACACGTCGCCGCCACCGCCGTCGAGACCATCAAGGTGATCATACATAATCTCTGACACCGGTTTATGGTCGACCGTTAACGCCGGGTGTGCGATGTCGTCTCAGCGTCTACTTAGTCCTGAACGCAGCATTAAAGTTTAATGGCGTGTAAATATCAAAACAGCATAAATTAACAATTACCGTCTCCGCAGCGTGTTGAACAAAGGATGGCATTTTTGCGGCGGGGAGCAACTCCCGGCCTTTTTTTGGGTTTATGCTTCAAGGATTATCGATTTCAAAGGGTGCGTCCACCCAAATAAAAACACACGCAAGTCTTGTGGGAACCAGCGAGTGGGGCAGGATGGGTTGATGCAATTAACGCGATCGTTATGCTGGACCTCCTCGACCTTCTCTGTCATTCTATGTTCCCCAAACCTAACCCTTTCAAACTCCAGCCGATTACGCAATTGCCAGAACGCTGTTAAATTCCTATTCAGTGAATAATTATTTAATCAATTATGTGTTGCAGAGTTTTCTTGGGCTCGGAGAGACCAATCTTTTTGGTATGAATAAGCAGACGTTTGGTATGATTCAAAGAATTCCAACAGGGAAAGCTGTGAACTAAGGCTTTAGCCACACGGAAACTTTCCCTTAATGATCGTCCGTCTTTTTTCTTTCCTAAAACATGAAGAAGAGCATGACGTCTAGTGCGGTTAGAGTAAGAAGACGTGGGTCTACGACATCATCACATCATCCCACGGTTGCACATTGGTTGTATACACAAAAAAAAACAATGGTGGCGTTTAGAGATTTTGGGACCAATTATCCAAAAATAGCTTTTAATGGCTCCAAAAATGATGGTTCTTTGTGGTTCTCTTTCTCCTGAGCTATCGAGGACCATGTGATTAGTTGAAAAGCCGTCTAATGGGACCTTTGTTTAGTAAATCATCCAAAAAATATAGACAAGCCCTTTTAAAATAAATGTACATATACACACTACTCCTCTTAAAGACCTTACTACCGTACACGTCTTGGTAATCGGTGGAAAATCAGTGGTCACACGCCTCCGGGGCCTGGAGCCTTTAAGGTCATCATTACAAACCATCTGATAGAAAGCTTCCATCTCCTTCCAGAACTCCGGTCGTTCTGGGTTATTATTTTATTCTGTCCTGCGCAGCCAGCAAGCGTTATCGTCTTCCCTCAGCCTCATCTTGTGGACGTTTACCTCGGCAGCGCGCCGCCGGAGAGTTCCCAGAATGATACGGATGCAAATGCAGACGTGGAAGGAGACGGTATCTGTGGCTGAGGACGCTTCAGAGACCGGGTTCAGAAAATAGAAGACGATCGCCACACGCTGCCAAACAATCCGGCAACATCCAGCAGTGCTGGCCTTTTAAAGGTCAATCCGCTCGGGATAATGCGATTTTCAAACAGCGGCGCAGCTGCAGAGAACACCTGTGACAGAATTAGCAAGACGCGTTTACCTCCGAGGGACAAGTACGCACATATTGAAGTGGCGGTGGAAATAAGACGAAAAGACGGTCTGCACAATCAAACAATTGTATTTTACTCCCCTTTTTCTCCCTCTCGCTTTATGTAAACCCTGAAAGTCAAACAGCCTCTGGTGCTGTTCAAAATGAATTAGTGCTGATGGCTCGGTCCCGTGAATCTCTGGCATTTCATAGAAGATCTGCAGCACAAGAGGGGGGCGCACCAGCTGAGAGTCACCATTCAGAGCACGGCCGGTAATCATAATACTATGTGGCTGCGTGTTTACCAAACTGCCAATAATCAACTCTTTAGACGCAGGTTAAGGCAGGACGGGATGAGATAAGGACACATGAATGAAACTTGCGACAGAAAAGGGCAAGTCGGAGAGGTTTTTGATCGAGAGCTACAGAGACTTCGCATTTAGCGCAGATACAGATGATGTATTGACACGAGGGGAAGTCGCAGAGTTCTTTTGGGGTCACGGTGGCCAGATGTTTGCCTGCATCAGTCAGACTCTGCAACACAACAACTCCCCGTGCGGCCATAGTCGGGTCACAATTAACAGGATGTCCTTTTAATTAGTGCCTGTGTAGGTGAGTTATTTATTCATTCACCTTCTACAGCACTTTATCCTCCACATGAGGGTCGCTGGGGGTAAATCTCAGCCGACATAGGGCCAGTCCATCACAGGGACACATATATAGAGACAAATAACCGTTCGCTCTCCTGCTCACAGTCAATTTAGAGTGTCCAATTTGCCTAATCCCCAAATCTGCATGTTTTTTTGGACTGTGAGACCTGGAGAAAACCCAAACACACCCGGGGGAAACCATGCAAACTCTTCATTTCCAGATGTAAATGTGTAATTTGATCATCAGACAGTGGTTCTGAGATAAACGTCGACGTTGGGATTGAAAAAAAATAAACAATTGACAAAAAGTCGACGTCAAAGTCACTTTTTCTGTCAAGTTTTATGAAAAATGTAATAAAAAAACAACAACTTCAAATTTAAACCGACTTTATTCTTCATTTGACCAAGTGGGGAAAAAAAAAAGGATGTACCGCCATTTAAATACAGATTATATTATAGGGTAGGGGTGGGGGAGTAGTATATTAGTATATAATCTTTAAAGTGAAAAATCCATTGCTGTTGTGCCAGTTTATCGCAAAATATGATTTCGCAAATACACTAAAATATTACATTAAGGTGTCTCTGGCGATTCCCATCACGATTAACGGTTATATACATACGTTGAAAGATTCATTTTCATAGATTATAACGTATACAAAGTTGGAATGACCTCAGTATTTTAAAAACATACAAATACTAAATTGCTGCTAATCAATATTTTGCGTTTTTAGGTCAAATTCAGCAGCACACGTCTTCACAGACAGAGATTTAAGGGTTGAGCTGCCGCAGTCTGACCCGTGTGTGGAGATAGTGCATCAATGCACGCACGCTTTCTACTCAAGGGTGCACAAGGAAGGAGGAGACTTCATTTGTTTCAAGGACACTTGCAGCAACCGCTGCAGCGGGGCTGGAGCTCAGGATCCTCTGGGAACACTCGAGAGAAACTATAAACCTGCTATGGCTGGAAGCGAACACAAATAAAATGTAGATCAGAAAGTAATCAAATTGTGGTTTGTTGGATGCGTTTGGAAGATAAAAATCCATGCTAACACGCTCAGGTCAGCACAGCTATCCATCTGTCTGTCTGTGTGTGTGTGTGTGTGTGTGTGTTGCAGCTCTGGCCGAGGCTCGGACGAGGAAGGCTCTGCTGGTGCAGAGGGAGAGGCTTACCTCACAGCAGCCTCACCCTCCCTCCCCCGTTCCTTCCTCACCTGCCTCGCGTGCCGACAGAGCACAATCGCACTTTGGGTTCAGCATGACTGAGCACTGCAGGGCCGCAGTCCTGAGTCACAACGGAAACGGAAATCAGGGGCCACACAAATCCACTCCGGGCGTGCTGTGATGCAGCAAATATGATGTGACCTGTTTGTCAACACAGATATGCAACCAGCCAATCACATGGAGACGTAGTCGACAAGACCTGCTGAAGTTCAAAACCAAGCATCAGATCTTTGAATGTGGTCTTTGCCAGAGGTAAACGACCAGTTTGGTTCCAAATGATACAAAAAAAAGAAGGCGACAGAAACTCATATGAGACGATCTTGAAGGTGACGGACAATAGAAACAGCAGAGGACCACACCTGGTGCAAGGTTATTATAGCTAACGAAAACTAACGACATAAGGGAAACTGAAATTGAAAAAAAAATTGAAAACATTTCGTTAACTGAAATAAAAATAAAAACTAGCGTTAAAAAAAAGATAACCAACCGACCAACTGAATTGTGTGTTTACAAAACTAACTAAAACCAACTAAAACTAGCTAAGACTAACTAAAACGAGCTAACACTAATGAGCTAAAACTAGCTAAGACTAGCTAGGACTAACTAAAATGAGCTAAAACTAGCTAAAATTGTAGCAAAAAACGTGCTTGGTTTTTGTCTTTCTAAATTATTATTAAAGGAATTATAAATTCCTTTTGGGTTCATATGACGTGTATTTTGTCTATGATATAACGAATTGTGTATTAAAATGGCATCTTTTGTTGGGGTTTTACGACACTTTTGGTTTTTATGATCACTTGTTTGAATCTTGCATCTGGCAAATACTCCATGTTACGAAAAACTATCACTAAAAACTAATAAAAATTAAACTAAAACTAAGCATTTACAAAAAACAAAAACTAATAAAAAACAACAACTAGAAAACCCGCTCTAAAAAATAAATAAAACTAAAACTGATAAAAAAATCCAAAGCTATTCAACTATTAAACGAGTCATGTGTACCTAAAAAAGTGGTCAATGTGTTAAGTATCTTCACTATAAGCCATTTTATTAGCTTTTAAATCTCTCTTGGTTAAGTGTCGATATGCAGGTCACACGCCACAACCCATAAAACAGCATGATGACTTATTTTGTTACCCCCAACTTCTCCTTGTAACTTGTGTGTCTGTACAACGATGATGCACAAGACAACACAGTACATCCCAATGTCACAAAACAGTGCGAGGAAATGAGACTAAAAGCAGCGCGACTGCCTCCTCCGAGGACACAAACAAGAGCAGAGGCTCCCAAGTGGCGTCTTACTGTGCTGCTGGGGGTCACGCCAAGGGTAAAGAAGAACAAGAACAAGATCTGCTACACCACAGAAAACACTTGAAAGAAACGTGTCTCCATAAAACATGAGTTATAGACTGTATATACTGTACGACTGGATATTCCCTGACACTGAAAGGTTTTGGATCGTGTCACATCCAGCGTTAAGTAAAATTGGAGTCAGCAGACTGAGTGCAGCGCTCCTGTCGCAGTTCTACCACTCTTCACGACTATTACTAGTGTTGTTCTTCAGCAACCTCGTCTGGCTTGTGCTTCTAAAGCATGATTAATGAAAACAAAGTTACATTTAACCCTTCTCTCCATGACAACTGCTTAAAAGTCCACTGTGTTTGAGTTCTTAGCTCTCCTTTCTTTCTTTTCCTGCTGTCAGAAGCTGGTGAGGAAAATCCGTATTTTTACTAACACATTTTTACTTTTGATGTCACAGCAGCAGTACAACAGTGTTATGTTAAAAGAAAAAACGAACAGTTCGGTTGTGTTGTCGTCCGTCGCGTCGCCTTTCGATGCCGTGGTTCGTTGGCGGCGCGACCGCACAACATCGTGCGACGCATCTCGTTGTCGCCGCCATCGGACAAAGCAAACACTCTTTCAACCAAGTTCAAAACACAAGCCTGACCGATGGCTTTACCGCTCCAAACCGTACCATCCTGTACTATGATGGAAACATGGCTATATTGGTTCAGTACAGAACTGAACCACTTGGTGGAGAGGAAAGTAGAAATATGAACCGACCAGGTCTAATATTTATATGGATTAAAATACGAATGTTATCTAACCTAACAGGCGATCAATGAAACTGTCAATCTTCTCCCAAAGTCTTTTGTCTTTTTATTGGTTCCCTCAGGACAACTGATTCTTTCTAGAAGGACACATCTATTGTCGCACGGAATGGCAGTAACTGACCAATCCTCGTCGACTGCCAGCTCCGTCCTCTGCACCAGCTTGCTCCTCACAGTTTGTCAAGGCGGCCGCGTTGCCAGATCAAGATGCGCCATGTGGAACAAGCCCCGGTGGCGTGAAGCGTTGCCAGATATGCGTCTGAAATCTCCTGGGTTACTGGGGCTGTCAGATATGTGTCAGAAAGGGTTAGACGACTGCCAAGCTCTGCCTGAACCCCCCCCCCCCCCAAAAAAAACTCAAGTCTCACCGCGTGCCAAGCTCCGTCGCCGATCGAATAGCATTACTAGGCTGACAGAGAAGCAACCAAAGGAAGGATGTTGTGGTGCCAGATGTTTGCCACAGCAGGTGAAGCATAAGCTCTGAAGTGTTCACTCCTAGAGAACCAGCAGGGTTTCATCATTTAAATTTGTCTGTCTTCATATTGTCCAAACAACATTTTTCCCCTGTTTTTGTTGTGAAGCAAAGACTACATTGGTGCGGTGATTGTAATCAGCTATTAAATATATCAAATATCTTTGATTTATGCGTCTACTTTACTCTCTTCAGTTTAATTACAGTGGTAAATCTTGCCTGTGGGGCAATGACTGATGTTTACAGTGCACACAAGAAAATAACACTTTGTTCTAACAGCAGTGCTAATTTAATTAGCTCGCTATTTAAAAATAAATAAAAACCTCACACTATTATTTATTATTTTATTTTTTATCAACCAAACGAAGAAGAAGTTACGATAACACATTTCTGGTGATGGTTGCAGCTACTTTGAATAAGTAGAAACCTTTTCTTCTGAAAACTGGCAATCAGTGTCGGAAAAATAGATACTTTGAATTGCAAATTGTGATCAAATTGTACCGAATTCTATGATTTCCATAGAAATGTCCAATTTTTTCCACACAAAATACAGAAGGTGATGAGTGATAGTTCCAGAAACCCACAATGATAGAGAAAAGGCAATGCTACAGGGCTAAAACATGCAGGCTTAAAGTGTGCAAGTTTGTTTTCATTTATAATCCCCATCGTTCTTATTGAAACAACCGCAACCTCCTGTAGGGTTAGGGTTAGAGATTGAGTGACCTTGAGCGACTGTAGTTCCCCTCTCTCTCGACTCAAAGAGGTGGGAGGACGTTTACTGTGCGCACATATTCATTCAATGCGAATCCTCGAGTTGCCCCACAAACGGAAAATCACACTTTGATCTGTGTTCAGTGAAGAAACAAAAGTCCAAACACCAGGTAACGCAACTTCTGCAAAACTGGCTTGCGATGACGGGAAGTAGCCAGAACAAAAAGGTTCAATCTATTCATGCTTATTGCAACAAATGGAAATACTGTTAAGACTTGGCACTGATGGCTCAGCTTTTTAGACGCTCCCCGGAATTGGCCAAGTGGCATGCAACGCTAAACATGGAGTGCAATGAAGGAAACCAAGAATAAGAAGAAAAAAAACTAAGACGAGTACCTTTGAAAGACTTTGACACCTAAGTCTGGTTTTAACTTTATTTTTTCTGAACTGAATATTCACAAAAAAAATTTATTTTATCCAATTTTGTCCACATCACTGGTACAAATGTACTAAACAACAGTCCAAACCATCATCTGTTTTAGGTTTTTTCTCATGTGTTCACTCACAATAACACAAATGCAAATGCAAATATGAGAAAAACAGAACACGTTCCCGAGTATATTCTGTCTACAACATCATATCTGCATCCGCACATCTGCGATAATCAGCTGGGGAGATCTGCTATTAGCTTGGCTCCAACCCAACAGGGAATCCTGTCCTAAAAAAAATATCCTATATAAAATGCTGCTATATTTATATCTTCCCCCAACTCCCACTCTTCCATCGCCCGTCTTCTTCTTCATTAACACCATCGTCGGGCTTCCCCAGACAAAAGCCCTTAATTAGAAGAGGGATCTTGTCGGCATCATAGTTCTGACGTGGCGTATCCCGAGCCCTCGTATCGTGTAATCTGTACGACTTCACTGGGAAGTTACGTCATATAAGAAAACGCATAATATTAAGCAATACAGTGGCCGATAACAATGGTACAGCCAGTTTATTCACAATTAAGTTTGCAGCACCGTCTGGTGGACAACTTTGTAACTACTTCAAACATTCTGACGCACGTCTAGGCTGCATGGTTTTAAGTCAAACTGGCTTTTGTGATTTGACTTTGAACTCTCCCACCCAAGTTTGTATGTATATCTGAATTTTTGCTAAAAAAAAAAAGTGACGGCCCAACCATCCAATAACGCAGCTAACGTGCAGCTACGGGTGAGAAATGCCGAAGATAAGTCAACCTAAAAAGCCTCAGTAGCCATCTCAAAATGATCTTAACCAGAGGAGAAGAAAAATGAGGGATATTGAAGGGAAATTTGACCAAAATGAAGACAAAGTTGATATCTGACATTATTCTAGCTGATACTTTTACTTTTATTTATTATTTTTATCATCATTATTCATTTTTCTAATTTCTGTAGATAAAAAATCTCCACCTCTCCATTGTCTTGGATATTTATACATATCTTTTTTATTATTGGCACGATATCGGTATTGGCAGATATTGGCTTTTATCGGATGTCGCCAAACACACCAAAGATCTACAAATGTCAGCTAAATAGGCCGCTACCTCCATGACTTCTATGCTATAGCGCCATCTACAATTATTTTTGTTTATTTTACTCAATTAAGTAAATGTATATAGATATTTGATGTGACATAAGTAAGCAAAATATTGTTAATTTAACAACAAAAAAGACGAAATGACATCTGTAGTTGGGCACAGGGAAAAACGTGTATATACTGTACTTAACGGTCGCAATGTTATTTCCAGAGGTGGAAATTTACTAATTAAATGAGTTAATAAGTAGTTAAATTAACATCATATTTTGCCTACTCTGTCATTTGAGTACATTTTTAGACCAGTAATTGTACTTGTTTAAAATTGTATCACAATAGTGGTACTTTTAGTACAATATTTCCATACTCTTTCCACCTCTGGTTATTATGTTGCCTTTGTACTTTTTTCCGGTCGGAAAGAGGAAATACAGACTTATACAAATACAGGCTTTGAGGTTTCCAGAGGTACAGTGTCCTGCTTTGTTATTTTATTTGCACACATGTAATCTTTCTGGATTATAATACTGTACAAAGCATCATTACGATTAGGATTAGATTTGGGGGATGTGCCCTCTGGGAATGAGCTCTACCTACAGTGTATTTTGGTGGGATGTTCCTAAATCACAGAATTTCTCTGAATGGGAGCAGAGGCTGAAATTATATCTCCTGCACAGTCACGTGATGATCCAGATTACAAAATGTCTGAATAACACATTTCTATATTTATATATACCCGATATAAAAAAATGAAGCAGCATTCGCTAATGACACCACTCGATGGAGCTCGGTTTAAGAAGCCGCCTCGAGGCGGACCGTCTTCTCCACCCACATTTGCAGCGTGGCAATATGGCGTCACCTTGGAAACAAGTATTTTTTTTTCCCTTCTTCTCTGAACATTGTTACCATAGTAAAGCATGTGACCTCTGACCCTCTGGTAAACCTGTAAACCATTGTTTTCTGCATCAGTGCAGGAGAGTTATTTCATTCTCTGTTACAACTCTGTTATATGCAGTTATTTAATTATTCTCCTTGTCTGGGAGTCATCACGGGTGATAATTTCAAATTTTAATGCGTTTAAAGTTAATAAAAGAAATCCTCCTTTTCACGCGAGGATCTCTAGAAACAAATGCATCACACTGAAATAATCCTGAAGAACGAGATGAATCCAGAAAATGAAGTGGAGCTTTGTTCTCAGCGTTTGTTTTTACTTTATAACCGCAAAGTTTGCGAGCGAGTCTGAGTTTGTCGTACTTTATAAATTAATTAACTGATTTACAAATGAGGTCACAAAAACACAGTCAACAGTGAAATCTACACACTGAATTCTGAGGAGGTGAAGAAAATGCCACAAGAAGAATGTTCGCCAAGCCCAAATGACGACTCCTGGCTGTCGAGTGCGAGTGTTTTAATATTTTATATCACTGTTATCTGTGAATAACCGTGTTCTAAAAGTGGCCTCTCTCTTTTTTCCTTTCTTTGCTATTTTTAAACATGTTATGAAGTCTAATCTGAATTCATAAAGTCCTAGAATATCTGAAGGCAAATCCAAATTCCTAATTTTTTTTCTTACGTCTTTTACTTAGCGGTTACTTAGCGGCTACTTAATGATTTCATTTACAAGGTTCCTTGAATGCATCTCCTCTTCACAGCTCAAAATCCCCTAAATCTTTAATTAAATGAAATACCAGTTGCACATGCAATCAGTTGTAATTCAGGAGCTAAAACTAAATTATGCATCGATCAATTCAAAATGACACTCAAGTGAGTTGCTTCATTTTGCAGAAATGTGCCCTTTTTATTGCGGTTTGGGTCCCGATCTTTAAAAAACAGAATTTACTTGAAGTACAATAAAAAAATGCAGCCTTTGAGCTCTGGGAGGCGCTACGGTGTTCCCCTGGCAACCAAAAAATGAACATAAATACAAACATAAGTCCAAGTGTAATCTGTATTCTTAGCTCCACACCTTAGTGACCACCACGCTTAGAGAGCAGCCTTTAATGCAATTTACGCCTATAAAACAGTTTTATTGCCAGTTTTTATTGGTTTGTTTCTCTTCCTCGTGTCTCTTATAATTGTCTCTTATTTCTTATCTCTGGTTTTTATGACAATCGCTCATCTTATTTTAACTGTGTGTTGGTTTTTTTATGGCGTATGATTTCTATGTTGGCAAGCCGAGGGCAGATTTCCACCTCTGTTCTATTCTTTCTGTGCTTTATTTATATATTTTTCAGCTACTGTAGTCGAAAAAAAAGAGTGATTTTTGTTAAATATGATGATGTATGGGAGTATTTTTGGAGCGTGACATTGCTTCTGTAACTTAAGGAGAAGGATCTAAATTCTCTCCTCGAGTGCAGATGGTGTTACGTAACACGAGCGATCTCACAGTGGCGTTTTACCTGCGGGGCAGAGACGGTGATTAGAGCAAAGAGGAGCAGCACGTCGTTCCCTTTAACCAGTTTCCTCCAATGAGTTTAAGATTTGAAGAAAGAAAAAAAAGAGGTGAAATGTGCATTTCATTTTGACACCAAATGCAAAAGCAGTCGAGTCAGAGCAGACGTTTGTTCTGTCGCGCAGAACCAAGCTGAGGCTGCAAATCCAGCGCTCCAAATATTCCAACATAAGACAGATCTGTTTTAAGCTTCGCTGAATCTCACCGCTTTTATCAAACAATAACAAAAAAACTTCTGGTAAACGTGGAGGTCATGAGTGGCGGCAGATTTTTTTTTGGGTCCCTAAACTAAATTCTCCTCCCAACATTTGTAGAATTAAGTTGTAATCCATGAACTAAAACTCGATCATTCGGAAAAAGAGGTGAAACGAAAATCCAATACACCAATATGAGACAGATCTGCTTTAAGCTTCGCTGAATCTCGCTGCTTTTATCAAGGCGAGGAGACGGATTCTGCCACGCAAACAACAACAACAACAAAAACTTGTGGTAAACATAGAGGTCACAGAGTTTGGGAAGGCAAAGTCTTGGAAAACGTCCCTGACTCATTTCCTGGAGAAGCCTCAGAAAGTAAACAACACCTTTTCAGCAGCAGCAGCAGCAGCTTCTCACAGACGCCGGCGCTGACTCACATCACACATTATTATGGAAATCTGATTCACTCAACTCAAGTTCAGCTTCATTTCAATTCTTTTTTCTCCGTGTTGTGTTTTCTTTCTCCCTCGAGCGGCACGACATTTGATCCAGATACAAGCGCGCGGCGACTCGGAGAACCTGGATAATGACGGCGAATAATTAACGGATAATTAATGGTTCAACTGACTCGATGACGGACGAGTGGGACACTCCAGGGTTCTAGTTAGCGCGGTTGAGCGTAACGGCCCGTTGCGCTATACTTTTAGCAGAATGCACTAAATTTTGCGCGTCAGTGTCAATGCCGTGCCGATTTCCTTGCCGTAACACGTCGCGTTCATGGCTACTGTGATGTAATCGTGCCAGTGTCACCGAGCGTCCGGTGGTCGCCCGAACTGTTCATGAAATCGATCGACGTGACGAGTTAGCCGGCTCAAGTAGCCGCCGCTACTATTATCAGTGTAGAACAAGAACGCCGGAAGTCGTCCGCCAACCACCAACGACATTACGTCATTTCAGAGAGATGAGAGGATAGTCTGTGAACGCCAGCGTCGAAGTGTGCGAATAACAACAAACGCACAGTATCGTAGTATCGTAGCATCGTATCTCACGCCACACGAGACATTTCTCATGCTGACAAGTGATAAATCTCAGGTAATTACTTCAATTATATCACTTAATTTAGGATAATAGCCGCCTATTAAAGTGTGAGTTTTAAGTGTAAAGAGTATGAACTTCTGGCTAGCACCCTGGAATCTGAGCATACGTGTTCAGGGATGTGTATTTTGGACTCTATTAGGGTTTTAAGGTGAACGTTTGACTGGATTTTTGGATGAAAAAGTGACAACCATTATGAACAAGAAAAGGATTCCTACGGATTTACCCCAATAACTACAGCATATATAAAAGGACACCATCTCTCTCTCTGGACGGATATGTATATATATAATGCATAAGGAAGCACTGCTTGATTGAGGGTTTAAATAGTTAATTAAAAGAGGCTAAAACAGAGGAGAGGGACTTTTATGGAGCTGGTGATTTCCTCACTGATGAAGTCGCTTCAAACGCGTTTCCTCTCTGGGGTTCAGGCGACGCCGCTGCTCTCACGGCCCTTTGAAGTGTTAAAATGTGCAACGGCAACAGCGCATATGAAGAGAGGACAACGTGGACTGTCGGACGTGAAGACCAGAGCGAAGACGGAACAACGTGGGATTATCATTGTGGGGATCGTCCATTATCGGGATAATTGTGAATCGAGAGAAGTGCCACAAGGGGGAGCTTTACAGTATATTTTCATTATCTTGTTTATGATTCTTGTTGTTTACTTTATCCTGGATTTATTTTGATTTTTTATGGCTGTAGAATTGTGTTTGCTCCGACTCTTTTGCCTTTCCTCTTTGCGCCGTGGTTTTTTTGTCTGCAATTTGGACCATGGGCGGGGCTTAGGAAGCTGTCTGCTGATTGGCTAGAGATGAGATCCCCCATTTTCCCCATCTACATCCGACAAAAGTATCTATTTTTGTGGGATGTCAAGATACTTACAATTATTTTGTTGCGGTTACAAAACTCAGTAGCCAATCAAAAGGTGGCTTCCTAAGGCCCCGCCCACGGTCAGAATCACAAGCAATAAAAAAATGGCGCAAAGAACAAGTGATCATCGTCACGGAACAAATCGTTGTTTTATGGAAACATACTTGACGTGGTTTAGTCACATGATGCATTAACCCTCAGAATACGCAGCATTTCGGCTGCTTTTTTTCCATTACTATGTGAAACATACAGTTTATACAGAGGCTATAAGAACGTGTAATATAGAGTGTCTTATTTCCCTTTATTCAGCACAACCTATAGGCAATCTGATGAGGGGAAGAAAAAAGTCATTTTCACCAACTATATGTTTTTTTCACCAACTCAAAAATGTTTAAAATCTGGATTGAATTTGTGAAAAAGGAAAGAAAATTGTGTGAGTTCTGCACAATTATTGCTACTTTATATCACTACTAACAATGTGATATAAAATGAATCATAACTTTGACTCAACAACACATAAGAAAGCCTGGAGATGGGACCTATAAACACTGACCACCGGGATGCCCATATATGGAGTTGTGCATTATTCCCACGGCAAATTACCATGGGTGCACCTGCGGCACTAATCCGTGCCGCATGAGCACTAAGGGTTAAATAACTGACTGTTGATTACATCGCAAACATAAATGTATCTGCACATCATGTCTTTTTTTTTTTTTAAAAAAGACTCTGCAAACACTGGAGCAGATACGGACGGATCGCAGCGGAGGGCGAAAAAGACTGACGAGGAAAACAGTCACACGTTATTTCCTGTTGGGCCGGATAGCATCGCGGAGAGCAGAGAGGAAGTGGAACCTGTCTGTGAGGAAATGAGTAAAAATAAAGAAATAAGGCGAGCGCGATAACCTGACAAATATGCAGCTCTATCTGTGCCATCTTACAAACAGGTTTCATGTAGCACTGTATATGTGTATATATATAGAGAGAGAGAGAGAGGACGGTGAATGAATGAGAGCAGGGAGGAAGTGGTCGAGTGTAATTGAAGGGGAGAGTATGGGACTATATAGGCAGGCTCTGGCAATTTACATCCCAGATTAATCAAATTGACTGATTATGGCTAATCGAGGGACCCCTGACCACACACAGACCCCTCCATACACACACACTGGTTTCCATGACTTCAGAGGACATTGCATTGACTTACATTCATTTCCTGGAGACTATCTCTAACCTTAACCATAATTACTCCTGGCCTAATCTTAACCCTGACCCCCGAACCTCACTTTGAAACATGTCTCCACTTGTGGTAAGAGGTGAAGAGATAAAATAAAGGTAGTGTTACGTTCATTGTCACAGTCCAACACTAACGGGTCACACACTGAGCAGAGGTGAGCTGCCACTTGACGGAGTTATTTAAAACCACTCATGAGGTCAGAGCCCAGAGAAAATTGACCAAAACAATGGGACGTCTGTGTGAGTGAATGGAGCTTATGTCGAGGTTTACAGGAGAAAAAGCACCAAATACAGTTAAAAAACTTACAGAGAGGGAAAATTGAATCACCTGAACTCGATTCATTTGAACAAAACAGCTCTGTTGGATAATGATACGCTACGTCTCCCAGCTTTATGCCAGGAAATGTGAATTGCGGTGAGTGGAATTACAGTCAAATTAAACATTATAACATTAGGTCGTATATTAGTCCTCAGGGTCCAATAAATAACATAAAATTAGCAGCTAGTGGTACGTCCCACAGATCAGGTATATACTCGTCTGGCTGGTACAGCAGGTTCACTCCCAAAAATTGTAGTTGGAGTCACTTTTTTGACTTTTTTGAGTACTTTCAAGACAATTTAATCTCTTTTTTTGGCTATATGATCCAAATGTATGCATAGGGAAGAGTTACAGTTCAGTCACATGGCAGCAAAAATGCAACAGACTGTTGGGAGACGACCAACCAGTGGATTTTTTAGTGCGTAAAATTAATTGAAAGAATTGAACTTCATTTTTTATGAGTTTACAATCACCCAACTGTGTGAAATGTTGTTTTTCATGACCCCGAAATTATGGTCAATGGTGGCCCACAATGGACAAACTATACATATTTTGAGTAACTGAAGGTTCCATAAGACAAAGGTTCAACAAGGAAGGGTCAAGTGAGGAATATTCAGCTCAAATATGCAACGTCAGCAAAAAATGTTGCTTAATTGTACACATTGTAACCTCATATTATATGTTTTGATAGTTTTCTCACATAAATGTGTCCTCACACTCTCAAAAAAGGAGAGAAACTTGTTTTCCTTTTCCCCCTTCGCTCGCTGCACCTGTTCGAAAAACACTCAAAGATGCCGTTCAAACACTTCCCGAGATGAAAGTCTGTTTCGCCCACTGAATCTAAGTAAATCTACCTGACAGCTGCCATGTTTTATTTCCTCACTCACGCTCACTGACGGTAAACAGGAGTGCTGAACGTCTAATCTTGTTGGTTTCACAAACAGTGGGTGATGTCTCAGTGGTCTCCCGGCATCATCAGCTGCAGTGAATTCACGTTATCAACCGGTTTTATGTTTGGACATATAAATATTTAACACAGTGTTATGTTAAGGTATCACCTTGTGCTGAAAGAGACAAAATACTTATCGTAATAATATGTTATGGTTAGAGACACAAACACACTTGGACACAATCCAATTTTGCCCTTGAGTATTGTACCAGTACTTGTTGAAGTAGAGGCCTGGAGTGAAGTGTGGGAGCTAACTAGCCCTTGAAATGGAGATTTATTCAAATGGACGGCGATGAGACCAACATGAAACTAAACAAAAACTCGCTACAACAACCACAACAAATCACAGCAAGTGCAGTGCAATTCACAAAATCCTATCATATTTCGTTGGGGTAACTTTTGACCACAACGCCTTGTAAATCTGTGGCAAAGGGTTAGGTGTAAAAATGAGAAATACAGCCAGGACTTGGTATTGACAATTTATCCCAAAAAAAACCAACCAGATATTTTTCAATCCTTCAATCCTTTCAAGTGAGACCGTTAGGATTCACAGGGAACCTCACGATACGGTACGCGATACATGGTCCACGAAACTAACAATATCACGATACAGCTGAAGAAAACAAAATCGTTAACGTGAAAAGTTAAAAGTGCAGGATTTATTCATTAATTCACAACATAGGAAACAGAGTGCATCATTTGAACATGGATGGAGCACGATTTCTCCACTATTATCCCACTATTCCCCTCATTTATACGACGCCCATCGGCCTAAGCAACAAAATGTCTGTGTAGATGTATTTTTTTTTGTTTATTTCAACCATAAAGGGCCAGAAAATGTCCTGTGACTAAGTGCTTTTGCCCATTTTTCCAGAATAACTTTGAAGAGAAGTCAGTTAATTGCAATTTACTGCCATGTTTAAACAGTGTTTTAACAATTTAATGTTAAAGGGTAAATTTGTTCATGAAAATGACGATATTTGCCCTGGCGTATCGCGGAAGGACGACGATCACCAAACCGATATTTTGACCCACCCCTACTAGTCACACCATGGGTCGCTTACACTGGCTAGAAGTCAAAATCCCATTTTGCTCCAAAAAGCACAAACAAAGACTGGTGTTCAACGAAAATAAACATTCTTTATCGAGATAAAATAGTGGTTTATGTTTGAGGAGATGTTCATCGTTCTGGAGCATTTGTATTACAAAAAAAAGCAAATGTCAGATTCAAATGAGTATTTAAATGTTCCTTCCCTTTAGTTCTTTTTCTTACCTAAAGTAATCTGATAACGTGCTCTATATTCACGCCCTTCAAGTGTTTTAATGAGGTTAACTGAGACAGACTGACTCAAGGGCGCCACCAAGGCTTAAATAACAGGAAAAAAAGTCAAAAGGTGCTGCAAAAAACTGCGTGCGGCATCCGTGACGAGGCGTATGCCAAGCTTGAAATCGTCATTTTGCGAGGATAAAGTAATCATTGTTGCCACAAACGCGTGAAAATTCAATGCAGGGGGAGATTACAGGTGGAAAAAGTCACACATTACTCAACGATAGCTGTGGAAATGTGAGAGAAAACAGGGATGCAGGGGAGATTTTTTTCTTGGAGACCAATTATGGAGGAAGAAAGGCAGCCACTTGTTAGAAACGGAGAAGCTCTCCAAAACAACACAATCCGTGGTTAACATGCCTGTAGAGGAATGTGAGCAGGATGAGCTGATAAACATTTCATCATCCAGGCCTGAAATTCAAATTCTCACGAAGAAAGATCAGCGAGTGAGGTGATTTGCTTAGTTTGTCGGAAATTGCTCAATTTTCCACCAACGATTTGTCTTGTGATTAGTATTCTGAAAGGGAATTCATCCAGAGAGTAAACTCCATCATCAGATACTCAATCTGTCAGCCTGGAACATGAATAAAAACACACACACACAGTCTCTTGTTCTTACACGATCATAAAATGTGTCTTTTGACTCAAAGCCATGTGATGGACCTTTGACTTCTCACAAAAAAACAGTTCAACCTAAATTTGCTCAAAAACAGTGACAAGGCAAACAAGGGTCACCAAGACCTTGAAATCTGACCAACGGTTTCTAATCAGGTCTAATCCTCCAAAGATCTAATCACTTCATGTTTGTGTTTCTACCAATTTTGTGGGAATTCCCCAAAGATGCTCCCAAGACACTGTGTTCACAAGATTAAGGGTATCTTTTGAAGAGTTGGAGACCGTGATCTTTTTACAAATCTGAAGAAATTCCCTTAAGGTATTCTTGAGGTATCCTCAAAACCCATTCGAACTGAAAATATACCGTCTAGAAGCCAACAGTCTGACTAAAGTAATTACTGCGTGGTCAAAGAGGGGGCGCTGTAAGAGCAGCATGGCCTTAGATACATGTCTTTGAAGGTTCTGAGAAGTGAAACTGGCAGGGACCTTTTACTTTAGAGCGCCTGAATTTGTTCATGACAATATCGATATTTGCCACCAGACCAATATTTTGACCCTCCCCTACTCATCAAACCATGTCCTGTTCCAGTGGCTAGCAGTCAAAATCCTGTTCTGCTTCAGACTTGTACCGCCACCCGATGGTGAAGTGAGATACCAGGGTCTGCAATACGTATACCAAGGTCTTTAAGTTACGTATGGCAGCCTTTTGGGGTCACAAACCAAAGGTGGAATTATAAGGGACAAATCTGCAGCTTCAACTTTTAGCTTAGCTGAACCAGCTTTTTTTAACTCTATTAGCAGCTTTCAGGACGTGAAGAGGATTTCAAACTATAAGACACTCTTTTTAAATCAAACTAATGAAACCAGGTTTAGGGCTCTCACGTGAACCTACACAAATTACACAACTCACCGTTTCCATGGCACACTAAAAGCCTGACCATTAATGCCTGCACACAACAACCAGCTCACAGAGGACTCATCTGTTGAGAGGTTCATATACGGGAGGTTGACAAGACAGACGTCTCAGTGCTTTTAGAGTGGGAGCACTTGTGCTAACATGATCGTGAATGATCCATTAGTCTCCGAGAGACGACAGCGGCTCAGCGGCTCTTGATCAGGTTCCTCATTAGCTGAGCTTTAATGAACCAATCGCGCCATGTGACTGGAGGGAAATAACTCTTATGTATGCAAATGTCCTGGGAGACGTCCGAGAGCGGGACAGCGGATCGATGAGACGACGACGAAGTGTTTACTCATGCTACACTCAAATCTGGCACTGTTATCATCCAGAATGTTATGTACATGTCCATTTAATTGAGCCTTTGGCAAAAACTGCTAACTACTGAGCATGATTAATTATGTAGTTCCATGGTTCTCAAACTGTGGCACGTGGCACTTGGGGGGAAAATCAGAAATGCTGTGGAATCTTGACCAGAGTGTGTAGAAAATGGAACAAATGCCAAAAAAGGCCGATGGTTGCCGTGGCCACGTCCTTTTCAATCTACAAAACCTTTTAATAACAAATTGTCGCATTTTTTTAATGTCGTGCGATGAACGCTTAGACGAGTTTGTTAATTTACCAAGGGTGCAAATCACCAAGATGGACACCAAATTCAAAATACCCGACTTCCTGTTGAGTCAAGGCCGTGGTCCCAATTTACTTTTTTGTTCGTCTTGGGCGATTACAGGGTCCCACCAAGTTTCGTGAAATTTGGGGAAACTTTATCTTGGCTTGCTCCATCCACGACTCGCCTTTAGAGCCCTACGCCAATATCGCATTTTCCTCCGTGCCTTAATTCACTATACCAGTGTGTGAAGAACATGTGAGGAAGAGGATGAGAGAGCAAATTATCTTATTATTGGGGATAAATCTGCCTCCTGTGGAAAGTCTGTTGCTGACTTCGCTCGACCTATTTACACTGATAAAATTTTAACTGATACAGTTAAACGGAAAGGAAATTGGAACAAACCCACATCTTGTTAGAGGAAAAAACCAACAACAACAACAACAATAACAAAAACATGATCCGTGCGGGGGAACTCGTTACGCCAATCTCACGTTGCACAATAAACCGTTTCTTCCAACAATATCAAGGCCAAACCAGGACTGACGGCACAACAATGGCCACTAATGTGCTACACAGTCAGATGGTACCACACACACTAGACGCTGTTATGCAACAGGAGCGTTTAATGAACACAGCCCGAACTGATTGTGCCATTGCCAGTCGCTCGTTTGCAACTCTCCGTGATGAATCTGCTCAGTGCTAACACGTCACACACACACACACACACACACACAGAAATCGAATTTATAACCATGTATAGCCATGGATCAGATAATCTGGAGTCACTTTAAACGACAAGAGAAAGTGGTTCCGTCACGTTATAATCTGAACACACAGGTTGAACTCACGATCTCATGTGAATACTGACATACCAGGGTCAGCCACACGAATAATTCATGGAATTATTTAAAATACACACACACACACACACACTGACTGCCTTTATAGTTTTGCGCTGAATTATTCAAAAGCACAACAATAAAGTGAGGCGTATGGATGCTCTAACTCAATATGACATGTCAGGGTATGACTCGAGCAAACGGGGCTAACATTCACTGTCTATATATATACATATACTTATATATATATATATATACATATGATATCACTTATATTCTCATATGAAAAGGTACCAATAACCCGGCTAACCACAGCTGCATAGCTTTTATGACGCAATTACAGAAAAGTCAAAGTGGATACGCAGAATGCATTAGCATACATGCTAGGTTGGGGTTTTATGGCGGTTAGCACCCGTAAGGTTTTTCGTTACTGGCGACCACATGAAGGTTATTACCAGACTAATTCCAGGCCACACAAAACCTTCACACTTTAAAAATTAATGAGCCTCGCTGCAGTAAAATATCTCATCTGAAACAATCCGCCACCTCAAGATCTTTGTTGTTTTCAAATCTGTGGGAGACCAGAAGATTCCAGGGATTTGGGATCTCACAGAAACCTGCGTGATGTCAGAATGTAAACAGACATGGAGGCGGTCTGTCTGTGTCGTCTGTTTTCTTGTGCCGAGAAATGCGGAAAAAAACCAACCGTGGATGAAGTCACGGCTGAGAAGATGGAGTCAAAAGTTACGGTTCTAACCGACAGTGCGCAACGTTTGTTTCCCGGTCCCCTCCCTCTCGTAGGTTATTGTGGGCTTCTGCTCGTGCCCTCAATCGTCGTAAGTATGAAACAAACTTATGATTTGAAATCGGTAAAGACTCTGATGAAGCATCCGAGGACGTTAAAAGGGTGCCTGTTAATCTCTCACACTACGGGATCATTTGGCCAGATAATCTGTTCAAATCAGCCTAAACTCGGAAGACACCAATGGTTGTCAGAAGGGCCAGATCAGGACAGAAATCTGGCCAATTATCCTCTAGTGTGGGGCAGGCTTTAGGCGCAAGTATTGACTACATATTGTAAAAAAAAAAAAAGGCTTGCAATGTTATATTTTCACAGTTTTTGCAAAGCTAACAGATGGAACATTGTCTCAGGACATTTGGAGAAACTGCAAGGACTCGATTTTGACATTAACAGTTTCCCAAACTGCAAAATAATGATAAAAAAGGACAAATATTACATATATGCTCAAAACCAAACATTTACAATCTAATGCATTCATTTCCACAGCATCAATCCATCAATAATCTTCACTCTCTCTGTTGCTTGAGCAGAGTCTTTCTTGCATCACCATGACCTCCTGACCCCTACGCTAACTCTTCTATGCAGCAATCATTGAAATGTTTGGATTTCAAATGATTTACCGCCTAAAGGCTTTTGCTAAGGGGCTGCGTCAGCGCGTCCATAATATGGACGTTTTGCGATGTGCAGCCAGTGTTCGTATGGATTCATTTCAGTCAATGTGCGATCATATATTTGGAATCAACAGACACACGATGAGCCGTGAATCATCGCTCCAGGTGATTGTGACGCTAAAAGAAAGTTTGATACTCATTTTCTGCGTAAGGCGTCTGTTGAGTCTTTCAGTCCAGACACCCAGGGGTGTGACAACAGCCGATTGAGCCCGAGACCAAGTGGCAGTCACTGTCGCCATGGCAACACAGCGGAGGATGCAGAGGTCTGTGTGTAGGGGTGGACGGTGTGACTGCCGTGTAGCAGGTGGCGCTCCTCCTCCTCGAGTGAGGGCTAGAATAACGTGCAAGGCCACGAGGCCCGGACAGAACCATGCCGGGCTTAGCTGTCACCTCACATTACCGCAGATCACGGGAGCTAACCGCCACAGTCTGGGGCGCTGCCTCGTGCCGACATCAGCTTATATTACAGAGGCAGAGGCACACGGGGCGTCTTCTGCATGAAGAGGTTCCTGAGTCTGGGGAGGGGTCCGGGTACTCCACACATCCCTGTGAGGACCCTCCAGAAAATGAGAAATTCTTTAATTTCATGCCAATTTACTCCCAACCAATTGTTTGGTTAAACAGCGAGAGACACAAGACACTGACGAGGAGTTATCCTTCTCTACTCTACCTTCGTTTAAATTGTGTCCGTAAGAAGACGTTTACAAGAACACTATATGGACATTTCAGCAGGTCCTCGTATCTTTGAAGGCTCGGTTTGGGGAGTTAAAGGTTCAGATTAAGGTGTGTCCATTCATTCAATGTAGAGCATTGATGAGGTCAGGCACCGATGTTCTACACGAGAAGACCTGGCTCACAATCTCTGTTCCAGTGCGTTTCAAAGGTGCTCGATGGTTAAAGGTCAGGCCGGTTAAGTTCTTCCACACTAAACTCAAAGTAAAACATGTCTTTATAGTCCTTGCTTTGTCCACTGGGACACAGTCATGTTGGACGAGAGAAGGACCTTTTTCTGTGTCCTTCATTGGAGATAAGGGGGCCTAGAGTCAGAAACCTGATTGAAACATGTGGATTCAATACTTAGGTGTGGCCAAATATGTGTTTTGCCCATTAAAAGTTTTTTTCTTTTAAAACGCATCTTTTTTTTGTAGTTTATTGTATGACTTGTTTGTGTTGTTTTTTTATACTTTCTACAGTATTTTATTGTGTGTTTTATCGTTTGTTCTAAGGTCTATTAGGTCTTATGTTTTTGTATTTTATTTGTTTTTAATTGATTGCTCATGTACAGCGGTTGCTGTTTTTAAAGTGCTTTATAAATAAAGTTTGGATTGGATAACGCGTATCGTTAGGAAATGTATTTTTCAAAAACAAGGTACTGCAGGTGCTGTAATAACTGTCAAAAAAAACACTAAATTACAAAAAAAATCTTCATAGAAATGTACTGAGATTAGGTGAAAAACAAGAATCTTAAATGAGAACTGTGTAAATCCTGGAAGTAAATCACTAGGACTGTGTTTTTTTTAAATTCACGATTATCCTGATAATGAAAATTCCCCACAATCAACTAAGTACGCACTTTAAAAGCCTACAGTTTGGCAGCAGCGGGTACTTGACCGCACGCTTCACCTTCAGTGTGACTTTGAATGTTCCAGTGACCCTAAAGTCTGCCAACGAGGGGCGAAGTGCTGTCGGACCATAAAAAAAAACAGCAACTCTAGGGCTCCAGTGCCAAAACTGCTGCTGGAGGAACTCAATAGCTGCCGCCTGCAGCATGTAATCAACCTTATAAATAGAAAAAAGGGGGCATTTTAATGGATGGAAAAGACTCTGCAGCGAGCTTCAGTCTGAGTCTCCACAGATTGACTATAAAAACGACTGCCCGGTGAATATTCGGTCCTCACATGAAAGGGTTTCACTGGAAATACAAATCACAACACGACTGGAGACGTGGTGCCCGACACATTTCAGGAAACTGGAAACTGGAAACGGTGACAAACACAGACTGATGTGCTTGAGACTCAAATCCTCGTACAGGAGCCGCAAGGTATAACATAATGACCGAGCAACCGAACATTTTTACAGTGTAATAAACTATATAATATAATATATATAACTATATTTATGTACTGTTTTTTTATATACATGAATTGTTTCCACACACGTATGGCATGTACTTTAATTTGTTTATAGTTTGTTTACGTTGTATTTTTGGCTCGTTGAATTGTCCCCTGTGGGGTGAATTACACATTTTTAAACGTTTCTATTAAATTTAATTAAAATGAAACAAACTCAAAAAAATCAGGCCAACAGAAAAGGCTGTAGCCTCTAAAATGTTTTGTGGTCATCATAATGCTACTCATCTTCCAGTGCGACATGTACCTGTTAATTGTCTGAGTCTCCTCTTTCGTTCGTGTTGCCTGCTGCGACATTTTACACTTTCATTAAAATTCCTGAATGGTTTTTGTGCTCCGGGCTCACCTGAAGGGCTCTCCACACAAATCATCCTCCTCGGACAGAAAAGAAAATGTTCTCCGGTTCCCTGGTTTGGACAGAGAGGGTAACCAACTACAGCAGGTGACGGTGTTTTGTTTTCAATACCGATATTTATTGATATTCCTCTATAATTTGGAGCAATATATCGGCAAAATGTCCCACGTGTTACCCTTAGCCAGTGTTGTAATGTAATGTAACGAAGTACAAATACTTCCCATACTAAGTGTTATTCATATTTCTCGCAACTTTTACTTTTACAAGGTTTTGCAAGTGTCTTGCTCAAGGACACATAGACTTAGCAGAGCCAGGAATTGAACCCACAGCCTTCCAGTTGAAAGACAACTCGCCCTACCACTGATCCACCATGGCTCAATCCTAACGCTAAGTACATGTTATATCAGAATATTACCTTTGATACTTAAGTACAGTAAATGTTATACTTTAAGACTTTTACGTAAGTAATTAAATAAAAACTTCAACTTCTACCAAAGTCATTTTGTACCAAAGACCGTTTTTTAGCTGAGTTTCTATCGGTGTCAGTGCAGGTGCCGAGTCTCCGTGTTGCTGTTGACTGTTTATCCCATGTGAGCCCGCAAGCTGAGGTATTGATTCTGGAGGGTTTCATTTCAGCACATGATGGGTGGGGTTTGCCGTATCGGCCGATGCACAACAGAGCTGCTTCTGTCTTGTGTATAATCAAGTTTTTTTACAGTCTTTCTCCAAGTTAACTGTTCTTTTTTAGTTATTTTTTTAAATGAAAAACCTATACGTGGATCCAGACGTGCATGAATCACATCCGCCGTCCCTCCATGACCTTGTAAACGTTTACAACCCTGTTGTTTTATAGACCGCTTGGACTCGCGTTTCACCACTGGTGTCATGATTCACTTTCACATAGCCGCCCTTTAAAGAGCTGTAACATTGTTAAGTCATTCCCTAATTTAACCAGAATGTAGAGGTGGTGGCCCTAGAAGAAAACACGGAAAACAACCGATCGTTCTCTTTATGTTGACCCGGAGAGAGGACACTAAAAGGTCAAAGGCCAAAGAAGGACGTAATAACCAAGCATCGACTTTCTTTCTTAGAGAGAGGGTTTCATTTTCTTTGGCATGTCTCGCTAATTACACCGCCTGTCGTTTGTCTATTGACTGTAAGACAACATGTTTAAATCTATGTTAAAGGTCACAGCACAGGGACTGGAAATCCACAATTCTACCAACAGCAGAGAGACAAAAACATGTTTTTTTGTCTGCTTACAAGAGACCGAACACACTTTTGAAAACACTTTGCAGTTTAATAGAGAAATAAAGGGAGGATAAAATTAATTTTGTTGGATCTCACAGCCTCGTTTTGCCATAAACACACACACACAAAGTTGCACTGCACGAGTGAGGGAGAGCGGCAGTAAAAACAAATGTAGACAGCCAAAGCTGCTGTAATTGAACACAGCATAGATTTTTATTGCCACTGCATTATTCACAAAAGGCCACAGCGCAGTGTATCGCCTCACGTGAGCGACTGCAAGGGGGGAAACGGTGGAGAGTAATCACGGAGATGAAATGGAACGTGCTACAGCGGGGGTTCGCGATGAATGAAGCTCACGGTGACGCTATTTCCCCTCCAAATGTACCGCGTTCTGGTTCGGTTTTTCATTAATGAAAACCACACGTGTTACAGTGGGAGTGGAGCGACGGGGGCTGGAAAACAAAGAGACGTGGAGAGATGTGGAGCTAATGGTATTTCTATTACGGAGAATGTGCCGGCTATAAAAATAAACGGCCGTGGAAGGGTTTCCTTATGGAATGGGCGTTCCAGTTTCAGCACCGTGGACAGTGAATGGCCATTTTTTACCAGATGGAAGGATCTGAAAGGATCAGCTGAGCAAATAATACATGTGACACAAGACTTCTCTTCACTTCCATCACGTTGTTCGCTCTGATTTTTCCCTGACAGACAAACTGTGTCGACACCGTCTGAATAACATTGGACCAAATACCAAACACAGGACACGCTAAAGCTGGGGAGGGGGTAAGGGTAAGTGCTAGGACAGAAGATGCTCTTGGAGGAGCTGGGTCTTCAAGAGCTTCTTGAAGAGAGACAGGGACGCCCCCTGTTCTGGTAGCGCTCCGTGGAAAAGAACCACCAACGTGGAACAACACACGACAAGTGTCTGGATTGTCTTGTGCGGGTTGTTGGCACCACCAGACGACAATCCTTTTATTGATTTGCAGCATGCTCTCCATCTGGACACGTGATTGTCCTTGGGATCTTGGACTACAAGCCAGCCAGAGATCTTGGAATCACGTCATTTGCTCTCTCTTGCTTGACGTTCCTCGCTCGTTGCTCTGCGCGGAATCTCACGACAACAGCAGGGGGAGAGAGACAGTCGACAGTGCCAGAGTAGAAGTGGGTTTTAAAGGAGGATTTAAAAGTCTCTTGGTTCTGCGAGGTTCGGATATAGAGGGGGAGCCTGTTCCAGAGTCTGGGGGCAGCCATGGCAAAAGTCGGGCTTTTGGAACCTCCAGCAGCAGTTGGTCATTGGACCTTAAGGCTCTGGTTGGGGTGTGGCGACATACATCAAGCAATGCAGGGCGCATGAAACAAGTGGACTTTGGGTATTTACCTAAATACCTTCAATGACCCATGTCTATTTAGGGTGATTTTTCAAAAACTTCACAAACATTCAAGGATGTCAAGGACCCTTGGGAACCCCCGTCTAACCTGAATGTTTGGAATAAACACAAATGTACATTCTTCTACCATGACTTACAACTACCTCTAACCCAAAAACCCAAATGCAGGAGCAGGTCGGGGCAGCAGGAGGTTTTTGGTTCAGAGCAGTGACAAATATGCTGACAATTGTCTCAGAGGGGACAAGATGTGACCCTGTTCTTTTAGGAGGACGGTAAAAACTTATGTAGGACTACGTGTCTGTGCAGGTGTGTGTTCGGTGCAGGGGAAGAGAAGTTAAGTGATGGATGTTCGTGTTGTCATGGAATTACATGGTCACTGAACATTGAATCTAGGCGGAAATGACACAACGTCAGCGGCTGAATGGGTCCCCAGTGAGGTGATCAGCGCTGAGGTAGCTGCAGGTTTTATCACTCGCCGTGATTCACGTCTCCGCTGACGCCTCGCTCTCTGTCGCCCCAAACCAGCCAGAAAGCAGCTGCTGCTGCTGCTTTAATTACCAACTGACATGTTGCTAATGAGAATCACTTGTGAAGGTATTGCCGACTCACAGCACCGGGGCCACTTCTATTAAACGCGTCCTTTTTCCCGTCCTAATTAAATGTTACCTTATTGCCTTTGTTCCGTCACAGAGGACATTTCTAATACCTGGACCCTCGAGGGCTGATGTCACTCAGGGTAGCAAATAAATGCTTACGGAGTCATTTGACCCAGTACGACAAGTCCATCCATCCATCCATTCAGTGCACAGCTTATCCTCTGAATGTTGTAGGAGGAGCTGGAGCTAATAGCAGCTGAGAAAGGCAGGACACATCCTGGACAGGTCACCAGTCAAGGACAACACCAATTATAATACAGGTGCAATTTCTAAAACTTATCATATCAACCGAGGAGTGGCACGGTTCAGTTTGGTATGGTTCTAACCAAACTCCATTTGTCAAAACCTTAGTAGAGTATTGATACGGTACGAGTGGTAGGGGTGGGAATCTTTAGGTGCCTCACAATTCCATTATGAAACGATTATCGACGCATCTTGGCGCACTTCCAATCAGTCTTCAGAAAGTCTTTGTCTCACTGTGTGAATCATATTTAATCGATTCAGAATCATCCGCGTCTGCATATCGTACTGTACCAAACCAAACTGTACCATGATGGAAACATGATGGATCCTCGCCATCCTTCAAAATCGACTTAATCTCCCCCACAGAGATGAAATCTGACAATTCCATATCACTCTGTATGTTATTCCATGTCAAGGACGCAGCATGTTTAAGCCAGAGATTGAAGGGGAACATGCAAGCGCTGGTCAAACTGAGATTCAAACCCGCAAACTTCTTGCTGTGAGGCACCAGGGCTGAACCACGTGACCGCAACAAGTAGAATTCACCCTGGAAATAAAAAATGGTAAGCTGACACCTTCAATATTCTGTCAAGCCGCAGACCAAAAGAAACTGTGTCCACCTTTCAAGATGAGCAGTGCAACAACACCAGTGAAGGGTTACATCATAATTACATCATTAAAGAGGGGTTGTTGCCGCACGAGAGCCTGTTTGAGAGAGTGGTCTGGTTCATGCGTTACCCCCTCCCGCCCCCCTTTCTTTAATTTAAATCCCCGTCTGATAGGTGTCGAGTGTATGGGGCCACAATCTCCGTCTGTATCACATTTGCGTCATCGTTCGACACGGTGCAAACCAGCGGCTGACGCGACACTCGGGGGGATTAAAGAGTGGTGTTTGATAAAGAGGTGGAGAAGAACTAGGCTGCACCTCACATTAAAAGATAAGGTGGGACATATATTCTACAGTTTAGTCATTGTCAGGAAATAACGCTCGTGTCCCCCTGTGTCTCTCTATATGTTTCAACTTTAAAACATACTGTACATGGGTAAAAAAAAAAAAGAGTAGAGAGAGAGTAGACTTAATATTATACTTTTTAAAGCAATTTGTTGTTGTGACAGTAGAATTGTTGTTAGGGAACACTGTTAACCCTTTCACACTTTGCATTACCGTAATTACTCCATGGTTTGTGCTGACGGATACATTTTCTGAAAGCTGCGAAGTTGCACGTCAACGCCAATGTGTGGTTATTACGGTAATTTCATTATTCATATCTGTTTTTGCACATTGAGACCAAAAAAAACTCAAACAAATGTTATTTTAAATGTGTTTTATACTGTTCACATTTCAAAATTTAACACACAAAATAACTACAGTGTCTTTTCTCAATACATTTTTGAAATTTTCTTCATTTTAAATTGTTGATACACTACGTTAGCATGCAGTGAATTGTAAATAACTGCCGGATATTGCAAGTTATTCAAAAGCACATTTTCTGGCCCTTTTATGGTTAAAATAAGCAAAAGTCCAGACCTATATTTTGAGGCTTAGGTGTTTAAGGGGTAAGAAAGTGCTGCACTGTAGATTTCATGACTACTATTATTATTATTTTTGCTAATGTGAAAACTGCAGAAAACTTTCAGAACTGTTTTTCTATACCAATGAGAGTAAATATGTAAATTTAAAAAATCCCATATGATCTCATTATGGGACATTCCTGAAAGCCATTAACCAGAAAGTAAAAAATGCTGAGTCATCAAGCTCCAATATTCTGTCATATGTAAACAGCAAGAGAGGGAAAGCTGCTGAACACTGTCCTTTTCAACAATACTTGTGTTCAAACTCAAGTTTTTATGTTGAATTGTTTGAACGTGTGAGATTTACGGTTTACTTCACGGTGACGCACACACACACACACAGTATAGTACACATCGACATGTACACGGAGGGGCCTCTTGCTTTCGAAAGCTCACTCATCCTTTTAATCGGGTGTGGAATCCATCAAAGTGGGTCAAACTCCCCTTTCCCATCTGCCCCGGCCAGATTTCAAATGCATGAGGGCTGATTAAAAAAAGACTAAGAAAATAGGGCAAACACTCACACACACACACACACACACACACACATGCTGTATGTACAAACACCACTCAGGAGAGCAGTGGCAGGAAATAGATACCAAAGGGACGTGTTTGATGTATATGTGAGCAATTACAACCTGCCAGCGTGTAAGGAAAAGGTCAGCCGGTTTGACTTTTGACTCATTCTCTTAACCTTCTCTGAGCACATGATACTGGCAGGCACGGGTACTGAAAACTGCTTTTAAACTGATATCACATACATGATGGTCAATACTGAAGTGTCAATCGGTGACTGAACAAATAATACCACCAGTATCAATATCTATGTTTTGCTTACTCTAAATTCACTGGTTGGAAATCAGAAAAAATGCCCCAAATAAAAACTGCCAGTGTCAGGTAAGTACAGTATGTGCAACACTGTGTGTTTACATGCATGTTAAAAGTCTGACTTTAGTCTGACTAAGACAATAAAATAGTATTCTTAATGTCATGCAAACACGTTAGTCTGACTAAAATCTAGCTAGTCTTAGTCAGACTAAGATAACTGGATAATGTTTAATGATAATTGTTTTTCTGTGACGTAAAAGTCAACAGGAAACTGATTCAATACACATTATAAAGAGGTACAGCGTCGCCTACAAGTTGTCGGATTGCCTGTCTTAGCCAGACTATGGCATTAGCTTGATTAAACTCCGCATGTAAACGTACTGACTGTTTGTTTACTCTCCAGACATCATATCAGACAAGCACTCGAAAGTTAGCAAAAATGTTAAACCACTTTATCAAGTAAAAACCTTGCGTTAGGTAAATGGGTAACAGTAGCAACTTCACTTAACACTTGAAAATACAACAGTGAGGCAGAGCCGCATGTTTGACTGCTTTCGCTATGCTAACGTATCGCAAAATGTATCTTTAAAGAAGCTAACCTTCTCTGGTACTGATAACAGGATTTCAGCATCTTCTGAAGTCAACATTCGTTATGGTTAGATCTACTAATCACCTGCCAAATAACAATTTCAAGTCTTTAAAAGCCCGTCAAAGGTCCACTACACTACAGAATCTGAATGGATTCAATTTACATTCAGAAAAGTCTTCCCACTGGAGTTGCTAAAATCAGCAAATATCCTGGAAATCGTTGCTTCGCAGAGTCTAAACTTCCTCTCAAATGAATTGGAATGGACTTTAATAGCATGGGAGTGCAGGCAGCGCAGCTGCAAGCGTGTCCGCCGGAGTTCAAAACGTTGCTAAGGCAGCTCCCGCAATGAGACGGGAGAAATTGGTTCGTGCCTGTCATAAACCTGATGAATCATCCCCCGTCTCGCAGACCGTCTCTGCTCCATTGGGCTTATGAGGACGTTCAGGTGTGGGTGTGTAGAGAGGCTGATTTGTGCATGTGAATGAGACACTGTGCTCCGTTCCTGCACACAGCCCAAGTCGAAATGCGGGAGAGCTGCAATCGGAAGATCCCAGCACTGGAGGTGCATACCTGACTCAATGTAAAAGACGAGCCCTGAATGCAAAGGGACAGTCAAACAAAGCAGTCATGGCCTACAGTCGTGCTTACAAACAGAGCAGCGAGGACAGACGCTCGGAGACGAACCGGACTCCAAAAACACTCAACTCTTTTGCCAAATTCCCCACTGCTGCCGCGCAGCCATAAACCTTTCAAAAATGACAGTTTACTGCAGAGCAGAGGATTTCTGTGAAGGAGTGCAGTGAGGAGCGGCTAATTTCCACTCCTCTCCCCCCTTAACTGGGGCCAAAGGGATATTTATGAGCGAAAAAATGCTGCGGGGACGAGTAAAATGCATCCGACGATCTGTCTGAAAGTTGGCTGCCAAGTTTGGAGGGACTTTGCCAGGGCTCTGATTGGGTTATGTAGTCAGTGTTACCTAATTCCTCATATGCAATTGCTTCTAATTGTGTAAGCCTCCTGCTATAATAGTTCCTTCCACTGCTAGAGGTGATGTATCGGCCATATGGAAACCAAAGCGTTTTAGGCTGATAAGCACTGTTTTTCGTGATTTCCCCAAAAGAAAAGAAGTCTAGCACCTGACTCACACTGGATTCTCCTTGTTTGAACTTTTACACCCAGCGTGAGTTGTTTTTCTTTGAAGCTCAAACCAAAACAAATCGCCCCTGGAGCAGAGAACATTGTGTACATTGTTCTCCTGACTGGAAAAGCTGCAAGATGATGACACTGCGTGAATGTCTTTTTTTTCCTGCTTTACGCTGCTAGCGGGCAAATGCAAACTATCTATGTGAAACCCCTATACCACGGTAGAGGTTGTGCTCTGAGCTTGCATCACATCCAAGAGACAAATTGTTCTGACTGTGCTGTGAACCCACTAATATGTGCATTAGAAAAAGGAGTGATGGAGCAGAACTGCATCATGTAAAAAGCTAGCAGTGTGGCTAAAGGGATGGTAATGTTGGTCTTATGAGTGGTTTTCAGACAAGAATGTTGGAAAACTTTCTAAAACAAAATTGGGTCTGGACTTTTTCCTGGAGTCTGTCAATCACTTGTGTAGAACACAGTGGGGAACTGTCTGGGTCTGAGGTAGTTACAGATTTCCAGAATGTTCAAGGGGTGATCGAGGGGTGGTGTCTGCAGAAGGCAGTACACGCGTCCCACTTGCTTGCCGTAAACATTTCCAAAGATTGCGTTCTTTCCTGGGTTCATGCGGACACTGTCCAAAACATTTTTGATAAAGGAGCCGACAGGAAAAGTTCCAGAAGAAGTCCAGAGAAACATCTGTGGACGTTGACATCCTCAAGTATTCTTAGAACACATCCAAAACCAGGTTTGGCTGATCTGCAAGTTTCCACATTTGAGCATCTGAACAACTCCTGGATGGATTGCTGAAGATTGTATCAAGATTCATGAATTTCTTGTACATTCTTGGTTAACAGAGAATGAACCCTATGACTGTGCTGTTCCTTCTGCCTCCAACCTTCAACCTCAACTCTAGACGATGTTTGGTAACAATAAGCAAACATTATCATGCCTAAACGGGGAATCTGGTGAGAATTGTACCGACTCTCAGCCAAATACTAAGCCACGCAATCTTCTCCAACTACGGTATAGTTGCTAAAAACAACAGAGAAGAAGACATGTTCTTCCCTCGTCTTGTGCTTCACATTGAAATACCAACATTATTAACTCCAAATGTCATTAAAGTATATCAAAAAAGGGACAGCTGCGTGGCGGGATATATATGGAGCTCCAAAACCTAAGCCAACTCTTGGCACTTTTGGGTTACACGTTTGCAGAGCCGTGGCGGTGAATACTCAAGGAAGTGAGCGGCTTTATCGGCCCTCGTGGAGCTGCCGAGGCTTCAAAAGACACCCTACTTTGCAATTTAATTCAATTTACCCTGGCTGATTTATAATTGCAAACCAGGGGAGGACAATCTGATAAAATGAATATCATTAGGAGTTGGTAAACAATCTGAGGAGAACTGTGTTCAAACTGAGACAGAACTGGTTTGGGATGACTCGATGCAGTGATGCACGCTTTTACTTAACCGAGCATGCTAGATCTTATATTACCTCTGAAGAGTGGGAGAAAAAAAAAGTATGATTTATGTGTAGTGAGGCAGCCAAAAGCTGACTTTCCCTACAATTACTATTTTTAACGGGGGATTTTCCTGCAACTATAATCTAAGAGCTACAGTATGGATGCCTTTGATTTTGCGATATCAGACGAAGTTCACCTTCCAACAGGTAAAAGCCCTCAGGGGAACCTTTCTTCACTAATGATTTGACATTAAACGGGTGAAGAGGTTTACGATAATGCCGAAGGGTGAAAAAGAAATCCCATCTTCAAATGTGAAAGTCAGACGCTCTGCAGTAAAAGGTTGGACGAGGTGATTCAAGCTGCAGAGATAATGATACTGGTGCCTTATTTGGCTTCAGAAGCCCCTGGGCCTCTTTGTTGTTTACTGTAAAAACACGAAGTCATCTAAAAATATCATCATCATCATCATCTCATGCCGATCTTCCACTTGGCTCTGTTGCTGCTCCAGACTGTGATGAGACTGATAAGACACGCAGGTGTGTTTCTCCATAAACACCTGATCTAAAACTGAGTGCTCATCAGTGCGGAAGGGTTCCAGCGTGTATCGGTGCATTCCATTTGTAGTCGGAAACCCGGGATTTTCCAACCTCGCATATGCCATATTAGGATCACAAGATGGCTGCTATTATACACTTTTTATGAAAATCCTATAAACCACTATAAAACTATCAAATGTAGGTAAGGATCAGCAGAAGCATTTTAGCTGTCATGTTAGGGCTGTTTATTTCCTCTTTTTGGGAGAATAACATTTGTTACACAGTTGGAGAATTATTTCTTTGACATGACTCAGCAAAAATATGTCGTTAACAGCTTCATAGTTCATAAATGGTCTTGGACTAATGTCGGTATTGGTAGATACTCGAGTTTGTGATATCGGTATCGGTATGGGACACAAACTAGTGGTATCGTCCCGTCCCTAGTAGAAATGTTGCTACATTGATAGCATTGATTTCAACTGGTATTGCTAACAATGGCTGGCCCAAGCTAGCAAGCATTTGTGCTCACAACTTCGGAACTGGAACGTGGTGAACTGTTTTACCCGACAGTCGTGTGGAACTTTTGCTTTCAGTAATACATTTTTACTACTGTCCGTTTTATTATATCATATTGCGATATTATATCACCTTTGAGACACCAAGCATGAATTTGTTTTTTAGCATATTTAGCAAATTTTTCAACTGTAAACATGCATGAAAAATGCCTGTTGTGTGAGTATGTCGCAATATATGATTTTGCAAATACTCAGTATCATCAATATAGTGATATTATCGTATTGTGACATAAATATTGTGATATTATTGTATCGTGACTTAAACATTGCATTGTGGGGACTATGTGATATACCAGGGAAGTGGTACGTAACTGTTTCCTCCTGTGTGTTTTGTGTTATGGTTTCCTTATTCATTTATTTGTATTATGTTTTATGTTAAATGATTTATTAGCATTTAATTCATTTATGGGCTCCATGTGTGGCCCACTGCTGTTTTTTCTGTTTATTTTATGCACTTTTACTATACGATTCAGAGAGTGTGACGCCCACTAGTTACCTACACACTTAAAAAAACACACTTTAAAAGGTAGCATATTCAATTTCTTGTCAATAAACCAGGTGACCTTTGAAGTCACATGAAAAGCAACCACCTTTTATACTAGAACAAGTAACCAGCGGGTTTTTCTAAACACTGCTGTGAGACAAGAAGAAAAAAAAAAACTCCACCCACAGTGAAATAAAAATCAGATCTGGCTCGGTTACAGGAATCATGTGGATCACACGATCGATCAGCGTCCACTGACACGGCTCCATTGCTGTGCATGAGCTCCGAGCAGAGCCGAATATAGTGATCAATGCAACTGTGTACGTCTGCTCTTATTTCCCTTTTTAAACACTCGCCACTTAAATATAGACACGGAGAGTGTGAGAAAGACAGTGTGGGCTCAGCATGAATAACTGTACCTCATTATACAGCAGATGATCTCTGAGTGTTTTATGTTTTATTTATGAAGCATGAAGTGTGAAACCCAAGTTCCTTTTGCAATATTCCTTTGAGTGTGTGTGTGTTTTTGAAGCACGATTACATAAAGACTGAAAATACCTGAGTCACTTTTTCAACTAGGGTTGAATGATTTGGCTAAAAACGTTGTGAACATTTTTTTTATAGAATCCAAAACAAGATGGAGGATTACTTCAAATAAGAAAATATCGCTACACTGAACATCAAAAAGATTCTCGGAAAATGGTTTTGTGTTGTGTTTACACCTCCAACAGCTAGATGGCAGCATTTGACTCTCCTCCTCTTTTCTCCCACTGATCCAAACAAAGAAAGCTCTATATTGTTTATGCATAAAACATTGTTGTTTTTATCGGTATCTGCTCGTATTAAAATGTATCATTGATATATGCAAACCTATAAATATCCCCCATTATGACAGGAGTACGTAAAAATAATATTAGCACTCAGATATAAAAAAGTCCCATATTTTGCTTTGCTAGTTATTAAAAAATCTATTACTATACTACAGGCATAAGAAAATATGCAAACACGAGATACAAGACACAAGATAGCATGATATGTTGTTGTAGTTAAGCCTCCAACAGCTAGGTGGCAGCAGGTTTTACTGCCATTTGACGCTCGTCTAGATTATTTGCATTTTTTTTTAAAGGGCTATTTTTGGGGAGTCTTGCATAAAGACTCTAAATATTGTACCGTACAACAACGCAAGGATAAGAATTTAAAGATATTGATTCAAATATTTATGAGTATTTATACGTATTAATTGGCATTGTAAACAGAAAAGTAGAAGAAATTTCAGAAATTGGTTCAATTGCAGATTTTGCAATACTATCAGAATGAATCGTTACGATTTTGATTTTGATTCCAAAAGGCGATGAACTGCGTCGACTCTGCATTGTACTTAACTTATAGATATTACAATTGTTGTTAAATCCCTGTATGTTCAACCAAAATGACAAAACTGCAATGTAAAAATCACAAAACTGTGCAAACATGGGAGTTAGTGTGCAGATGCTGGTGGGCAACACCCAACACTCAGTGCACTGACTGCACACAAACATGCACAACTCTGCTATTATGGCCCATAATCAAAGCTTGCATAGTGTCTCTTTACACCAATGACAGCACAACAACAAAAAGACAACAATAAATATAAAAATAAATGAGCCATGAATAAACACTTGACTTGCCTGGAATGTGTAAAACCTGGTCCCATTCGGTGGGTGCACCTTGGGGGAATTGGTCCCCGTGCTCATGTCTGAGAAAATCATAATCTCTGTTGTTTGGTAAACAAATCCAAAATCCGTCCTCCACAGAAAAACAGACCCAAGGCGAGGACTGGGAATCAGCCCGTGACCTGACGCTGCTCTCCCGGCATGAGAGTCCGGGGGGCTCCGGTGAAAACACGGGAGAGAAACAAGGCAAAAATAACGCGACAAGTAAAGTGAAAACAAAACAACTCTGTGCAGACGTCTCCCTCGTGCGTCCCCACCCTCGCGCAGGTGATAAACACTAGACGTGACCTTCCGACGTTTTTCCTGGAGAGTAAAAGCCGCGGAGAGACACCGACTCCATGGTTCTCTGAGCGGCGGCTGCATGCAGCTCTGTCAGCGGCTCAGATGCTGCCTCTCTCCGTGTGAGTGTGTGTGTGTGTGTGAGTGTGTGCGGATTATCACCGTCCTCCTCCTCTGGCTTCACCAATAATCAGTCAGAGCATCAGCGCCGCACACAACCATGCAAGCGCGGAGTCTACACTGTAAAAAAAGATCCTGTTGATTTTAAAGCAACTCGTCCCCATTGAGTACGTCTTCAACTCATTTTACTGGAAACTGAATGAAACTAACTTGAAATTAAACTCGTAAATGAAATAAAAAACAAAAAAAGACTAATTATGACAAATATTTTTTTATTATTGCTTTTAAATGCTTCTTTTATTGGCTTTTATGTGTGTGTAATATAATAATAATTATATAATAATAAAATCTATACATCCAATTTTTTTTTTTCGGTTTGGCGAATTTAAAAACATCATTTGTTTTCTCCATATTATGATTATGAACAAAATGTCAATGGAAAATTAATAATTAATAATTATGACAAATATACAATTTATGAAACCAATTGATTTAAATGATTTAAGTTGTTAAAATAACCAACCACTTCTTGACCCTTAGGTTGGTGTAAATATCACAGCGGTTTGGTGCCTAAAGGGCGGAGCTAGACACAGTGCAGTCTGTTGATTGGTCAACAGAGAATCGTTATTTTATGGAAATGAAATATGAAAACACAAAACATTCCCATAAAACAGAGAATTTAAGAAGTTAATGTCAAATTTATGATTCATCAGAACCAATTGTGTCTTCCTGCAGTAAATGACTACGCTGTTAATTTTTATTTATTTTACAGTGTAGCTCTGTATGATTGGAGGTGGCGATGGACACTGGAATTCCTTAACAATTTTCTCTATGGAACAAAATGAGAGGTTGTCGCAGACTCAGAACGTGCAGAGTGAAAGATGGCCTCGTCTGTTCACACACGGGGGCATACGGTGATATTACTGAAGCGAGCACATGTAGAACTCCCCACTGCATTTCTCTCAGCCACTTAAAGCCGAGGCAGACAGTGTATATTTGGTGTTATTGATCAGTCATTCGACAAAAAGACCTTTCAGCAGAGCGTGCATGAGAGAGAACTAGACTCTTGTACATTCTCTAGACGTAGGTAACGACTACCAATGGTGCAAAAAATGCTGAAATCAAAGAGAGAATCTAAGAAAACAGGAATCAATACGGGTGGAGATGTAGAGATTGCAGTGCAGCAGTCGTGTGGTGAGTATATTATCAAACCCTTTTCATTTAACCTTGGTTCACTTCCTATAACGATGATGCATTAGCGTGCAGTGCTAGTAAAGTTCTACGGTCAAGCACATTGAGCCCAAATAAAAAAAAGACACACACACACACATTTAAAAAACGACATGGATTGCCAGACCAGCAGCGCAATGACATACAAAAACATAACTTCTATTATGAATTTTCATTACATTTAATCTGTTTTCTAATGAAAATGACCGTCATCGCCAAGTTTTATTTAGCTCGAGTGCAAGTTCTGCCCAAATACCTCACGATATGTGGTCCAGGATACCAATAATAACGCAATACAACACTTCTGTGACAATCAAGTAGCGATACATCGCGATATCTGTCTAACTGAAGAAACCGAAACATTAACATAAAAAGTTAAAAGTTGCAGGATTTCTCTATTTATTCACAACACAGAGAACAAAGTGCATGAAGTCTATGTATTGAACGTGGATGGAGCATCTCTTAATGTAGATTTCTCCACCGTTATCCCGCTGTAAACTCTCCCAGGGCCACCGCCATGACGAGACAGGTCGAGCGCCTTCATTTATTAAAGTAACTATTGATATTTGCCCCGGTGTATCGATTATCATACTGCATGAGGAAGGACGGCAATATATCACTAAAGCCCCTAATCGTGACGCATTTTTAAGTAATTATGCAGAAATTGTGGCCCTTTCTTAGCGATTATAAAGTAGATATCACTTGGACGACACCACTATATTTTGTATGAATCTGTAGGCTGGTTGTCTTTCAACTCTTCTGTTACTATTTGTACTTCATCATTCATTCGTCATTACCATAACTCCTAGACCCTTTGTGATATCTAGAAAATTCTACTAGAAAAAAAATACCGGAGCATTAGCTTTCATTACGGTAGGCCCTCAGGACTTCCGCGGAACGACCGTCCAATCACAGACAAGGTTCACCAGCGCGTCACATGTTTGAAAAAGGGACGCAGAAGCACTCACTCATTGAACATTTTTTGACAATTTTACAGCCATAAAATCTAAATAAATCCTCAATATCATGACGGTCATAAGACAGTCTATCAAGACCTTCTTGTATGTATATTTCTAGTCTTTTTTCCTAAATGTTCCGACAAGGAAGTCAGAATTCGGTAAAACTGTGTTTTCCTTCTACGCACCATGGACATGGAATGTCTTCAAAGGTGTTTTATGGACTGTCATGAAACAATCATGTTGTTTTATCTTTTTGAGGAGTTCTGATTGAGGATCTTGTCGGGATGGCCTGTACACTTCTTCACACTTTGCATTTATTATGTCTGTCTTTTTTACTCTACTATCATTATTCTCCTTTTAGCTTTTATATTCTGTTGTGAGTTTTATATCACAAATTGAAATTGTTTTGCCTCCGTAACTATTGGTACTGTGCTGCTATCTTGACCAGGACTCCCTGGTAAGAAGAGATCTTGTATCTTGGAAGGTTGTATCTTGGAACCTTCCTGGCTAAATAAAGGATAAACAAATAAAAACTGTCACGTATGACGTGCAAACATCTGGCTGTGCTGATCAGGAAAAACTGCCTCAATCTCAAAAGTGTAAGTACTTTACAACCTGTGGATGAGACTCGATAATCGCAGCTGTGAAGAGGAAAACCACAGGCGAGTAAACGCAGGTGACTTTAACTTTAAAGGCTGCTGTTGTGTTTTCATCGACAGATGTTAAACCTGATTGGCGGCTTTTTATCAACAACTTCACGTTTCACTTTCGGTCAGAGTCATCAACATGATGGATCCGCGGCAGGTTGAGTGATTAACGATTCAATCAGCGTCGTCTTTGGGAGGTCCTTCACCTTCACTAAACCGCGCAGTAAAAGTTTTATTGTTTTTGGAGGCGGCGTCGAGCAGCTGGCAGAGCCACGTCTCTGACGTCTATGAAATACTATCACAATCACCATCAATAATTCAGCAACAGACTTTGGGTGTTTTTTTTTTCCTGTGTTGCTGGAAACTGAGAGGAACGGTGATTCATCCAAAAAAAAGCGAAACCAAAACATTTTCACTGACTCCTGCTTTAGGAACATGCAGTATAGACAATAATTGATTTTTTTTTTTTTGCTGACACACTTTAAGTTTTCTGAAAAAAACAACAACTGCTCCAACCGATTTAAGACAAGTGCACCGGCTGTAGGTGACTTCCACTTTAATAGACTCCCAAACAAGAGTTGCACGTTCTCACTTTTCTTCCAGTTTTTCTCTCATGGAGTGTCCCCCTTTTTTTCATATGAGAGTGATCTAACGCTTACTGGATGGTTTAAATTTAAAGTATCTGCTCAAGCTTAACAAGGACTACTGTGAAAAAAACGAACTTCAGTGTGAAATGATTCTCTTTGTTTCACTGAACCTGAGCGCGCCGTATCACCATAAAGTGGACGGATAATTGGATCAAAAAGTACTGAGCTATTATTCTGATATCAGATCTACTTGAAACAACCTTTCACGCTCTGGCTCCTGATTCCGTAGCGTTAAGACACAGCTCAGCCGGCTTGATTAAACGGAGTGGGGTGAACTGGCTGCTAACCTCGTCCTCTTCAGAGGGGATTTGGTTCCAGGTGACTTCAAAGTGTTTGCTCTTGACGTAGCAGGTTAACAGCATTTCCAACTGTGTAGCAACAGATCCCATTAGCCAGACTGAGCTGAGGTCACACTCCTGGCCTGACTGGAAGAAAAATAAGGCAGACGACTTCTCCACGCTGTCTGTTCTGCAACACCAGACCTTCACATGTGCGTTTAACCCTTCTGTTACCATTTGGCATGCATGCTTCTCATTACCATAACTCCTAAACCGCTTGTGATATCTAGAAAATTCAAAAACTATGGACTGGCGATCTGTCCAGGGTGTGAGGATAAAGCGGTACAAGACGGACGGATGGATGGATACCCGGAAAGCAGAGAAATAGAGCTTTACGCCCATATATTTGTCGTTACGGTAGCCCTCAGGACTGCGGCGAAACGACCATCCAAGATTCACCAGCATCAGATTCTCAGCACCGTAATTCTAAATAACTGCCAGGTATTGAAAGTGAAAGTTATCTGGGGGAAATCAAGCGTCAAGGAAAAAAGGTTGGGAACCACTGCCTTAAAACATACCCTGCTTTATCATGCATTTAACTAATTGGACCATGTTTTACAAAATGGACGCCATGCTGTATTGATGAAGACCTGAAACTAGTGACTGAGCTCATAAAATGTTTACTGACGTCATAAATCAGGTGAGAAGTTCTTATAGTTTTACATAAAAGTGTTTTGCAATCGGTAGAGTGGCCCCTGATGGCTTCAGCCGTTGTCTAAATACAGTTACCAGCCACTTTATTAGGTACACATCTACATCTGTGGCATTTGAACAAGGTCAAGATGACCTGCTGAAGCTCAAAACATGCAGCAGGACGGAATGGGGGAAGAACGGTGACTTTGAACGTGGCCAGTCGTTTGTGCTGGCCTGGAGTGTTTCAGTCAGAAACTGCTGATCTACAGGGAGTTTCAGGACGACAACCATCTCCAGGCTTACAGAGAACAGTCCAAAAAAAGTGCTGAGCAAAAATGCCTTATTGTTTCTAGAGGATGGAGTAAAAAAGTAGCCAGGCTGGTTCCAAATGCTAGAAAGGCAACTCTATCTCATACCCAAGAAGGGGTTACGTTATATGCCGGCTTTCGGTCGCTGTCACAATGTCCGGTGATTAAGTATTTAAATGTTCAGATACCTGTGGAGCCAAACCTTGGACGGTAGAGAAGGTACCGCAGCACAAGACTTGTTATTAGGTACCTATAATATCTACAGAAGTGGCCAGTGAGTCTCCACCGTCAGTGATATTGAGCCAGGATGAAATGGGGGCAAAAGTTAAGGGATGTGATTGGCTGACGGAACGCTGTGCTCAGCACAATATGAGAGGCATCATTAGCGGGGAAGTGAAAGTCGGCTTCAGTCTCACACGCAGAGACACGTCCAGCGCCGCGTCTTAACTGTTAACAACGGCCACTCGTAAAAATGACTTGTTTGCCTGCGCAGACGTGAGATATGAAAGTGGACGAGCGCATGCGCGTCTCAGGCTCCTTTAAATCAGCA